>NC_137466.1:98055973-98257635 GCF_964235325.1 Thermobia domestica | reverse complement strand
TACAATTTTATTGCTTCTGTCTGTAAATTGGGGATTATTCTGAAGTAAAATGCTCATCGATTAGTCTTTTATTTGATCTGTTCTGATTCGAAATGGGACTGGGGTATATTGGTCTTTAACGAGGTAGACCAACAAGTTTGCCTTTTTGTCAACTTTAAATCAATAATGTAACGTTCACCGATTAAAAAAAAAAAAAAAGCACATTACGACCAGAAAGGCAAGCAAACAGTGATGGTAGTTGTCGCAATTAGTGCTCTCAATCGGGTCAGTTCGGGTCGACTTTTGGTTGGACACCCTCGAGTAACGGGTCGGGTCAGGTCAGCCTAACTCGGGTCACGGGTCGGGTAGCGTTAGACCAACTCAGTTCACCGGTCGAGTCGGGTCACCCGAGATAGTTTGACCCGACCCGACTGGTGAACTGAGTTGGTCTAACGATACCAGACTCGTGACCCGAGTTAGGCTGACCTGACCCGACCCGTTACTGAGGGTGTCCAACAATAAGCTGACCCGAACTGACCCGTTTTGAAAATACTAGTCGCAATGTACACGAAGAAAATTAGAGAATTTGAAACCGAAATTAAAGTTAAAACGCCACCATCTTCACTAGTTTTGTAAGAAGCATTTGAAAATATATTTCTAAGCGTTTTTTTTTTTTTTTTTTTTTTTAAGGTTTCTCAGGAAAAGAAGTGCCACTTAAAGCAACACATTGATGGTGCTGGACATCTTGCCAAATCTAAAGCGAAGAAACAACAGAAACAGACACAGTTAACTCAGCCTTCTGGATCTGGATCTGAATCTGGAACTGCGAACACATTTAATGCGGATCTTGCTAGAGCCCTTGTCGCTGCCAACATCCCATGGAACACACTTCAAAATGAAACATTCCGACAGTTTTTACAGAAGTGGTGCCAGCAATCGATACCGTGTGAGTCAACACTCAGGGAAAACGTGTTTGGATTCTGAATACAACAATACACTTGATACAATCAGAAAGGATATTGGCGATTCCAGCATTTGGGTAGGCGTCGATGAGACTACTGATGCATGCAATAGATACATAGTGAATGTTGTTGTAGGAAAACTTGATGAAGATGGACCTTCAACTCCTCACTTGTTAAGTAGCAAGGAAATTAAGAAAGTGAGTGCCCAGACAATTGCTTACACCGTGAACAAAAGTTTGCAACTTCTGTATCCTAGTGGTGTGGATGATTCTAAAATTCTTCTTCTTTGCACAGATGCAGCTTCTTACATGATTGCTGCGTTTAAGAACCTAAAACCTTTCTACCCCAACCTCATCCATGTTACCTGTGTAGCACATGCTTTTCATAGAATTTCTGAAACAATCAGGAACGAATTTCCTCAAGTCAATGCCCTCATTTCTAACATGAAAAAAACTTTTTGCAAAGCCCCATCGAGAATCGCTGTCTTTAAAGAAAAACTGCCTGGCATTTCTCTTCCTCCACAACCTGTCCTAACGCGCTGGGGAACATGGCTTGAAGCAGCTTTGTATTACGCAGAGAACTTGGACGCTATTGCTGGTGTTGTTGGCGAACTTCCTGGTGTGGAAAACATTGCAAGTGTTTCAGTTTTGAAGGAACTTTTCAAAGATCCCATTCTCAAAAGAGATCTTGTATATATCAAGTCAAATTTTTCATTCTTACCTACGACGATCACTAAGTTGGAAGCTACGGGAAAGCCACTTAGTGAACAGGTGTCAGTAGTTAACGAAGCCGAAAAGAAAATACCAAAGTGCTACGGGGAAAGTTGGGGAAAAAGTGCAGTGTAAGTGGGAAAGTGTAGTGAAGAAGAATGAGGGATTTCTTGTGTTGGCTCGTATAGGGAAAGTTTTGATGGGAGAGGATGAAACCATCCCCGACGAAGTGGAAATGAAAAATGTATCGAAATTTAAGTATGCTCCTGTAACATCTGTCTCAGTGGAAAGATCGTTTTCGGCAGCAAAGATGATCCTTACAGACAAAAGAGAGAGATTGACAGTCGAAAACTTTGAGAAACTGTTGGTAATTTACTGTTTCCAAAATTACGAATGAGCAAGTTGTGTACTGAATGAATCACCTGATTCACTGAAAACAAAAGATGTTAATAAAAAGGGGTATGTAATAATTTATACTATTATTTTTAGAGCCTATTTTTAATTTTTAGCGCCTATTTTCCTATTTTTAGTACCTATTTTAGGCGCCTAAAATTAAACTTTTTGGTGCCTAAAATTCCGAAGTCTACTAATTAGATATAGCCCCAAATTATGATTAACCTTTAAACTTAAATTTTTGTTTAATATTATGCAAAAAAGGATTTATATCAATTGATAAATTGCATCGAGCTGAACAAAAGTACAGCCTCGGGGGGTGGGGGTGAATTCTCATTCGTGGTTCTCGTAATAATACAGAACAACGAATTTTCTTGTCTCTAAAAAACTGTCGTTTGTTGTCAATAATAATAATAATAATAATAATAATAATAATAATAATAATAATAATAATAATAATAATAATAATAATAATAATAATAATAAACATAATAAAAGTTAGAATAAATGCCGTCCAAATAATAATTTCTTTAATGAACCCATTGACTTCAATCGTTGGTGGTTGAAAACTGTGAAAGGATGGGCGCCTAACGCTGTTGTACTGGTACGCGGCCCGCCTTTACACAGTGCTCATGTGCATGTGCGTCTCAGAAGCAGAGGTATGCATAAAGTGAATTTTTTTTTTTTTTTTTAATATTGTGTTAAAATTTTGTGCGTTGGGGTGTGGACCGACAAACACTTTTGGAAAAGGGGCGGTAAATATTAGATCGGATCCTGTTCATATATTATAATATATAAAGAAGAAATATACATGGGATCACGTCTGTTACTATTACCGGTTAATCTCTAAACAAATTGACTCCATTAACAAGCTCGGCTTAAATAATCACTCTAGCTTTCTATTGCAAAAGAACAGAATTAAAAAAAAAAAAAATCCTTTACATGTATGGGATATGGGCTATAGGTAACCACCGTTAAAGTTTCCGTTATCCGTTAATATGTTAACGGATTGACTTCGTTAACGAATTTAATCGATTCAATCACTTTAGCTATCTGTTGAAAAAAACAGAATTTAAAAAAAATCCTTAAAAGTATGGGATATGGACTATAGATAGACACCGTTAAAGTTGTCGTTATCCGTTAATACTTAACGGACTGGCTCTATTTAAAAAGTCACCAGAAATTATCGCTGTAGCTATCTATTGCAAAAGAACAGATTTTTTTTAAAAAAAAAAATCCTTTACATGCATGGGATATAGGATATCGATAACCACCGTTAAAGTCTCCGTTATCCGCTAAGATGTTAACGTTTTGACTCCGTTAACTAACTCCGTCGAGATAATCGTTCCAGCAATCACTTTAAAAATACTTAAAAATTACTCCCGTTTAAGAGTTATCATACGAAGTAATGAACAGTCGAACGGATAAACATACTATCAATATAATCTTATAAGTCTTATTGCGTGATTTTTGCAAGAACAATCTTAATATTGTCTTCCAAGCAGCGCTTAGGTCTCTGTAATGGTCTTTTGCCGAATGGATTTCCAGTTAATTTATCCAAAGTGTCCTTACTTTTTTTCCATTATGGCTACAACACCCGCAAACGTGAATCCTCTAGACTTGATGACCCTAACAATGTTTGGTAATAGGTATAAATTATACACTTCCTCGTTTAAAAGTTTGTATGTAGTTAAAAGTAATTTCAAGTTTTCCAAACATAACTAGATTTATTTAATTGCTTTGTATAGTCTTTATTGAAATTAAAATATTCTAATTGTAATCCACATTTGAACAAGTCATTTCTATGGAAATAGGAATAATATTTGCTTTCAGAATGCAATTTGATTATTACACACTAATTTGTTGTCTTACATAAACTCTACAGAACTATAAAATATGCTGAATTAATGCTGACTATGTAGAATTCTCTATACAAATTAATTAATTCTTTAACTACAGAAAATTAGGATTTCAATAGGAAAGTTGCAGTTTGTACAGCGGGAGTGCATAATTTTTACTGGACTGCAATGTGCGGGAATTATCTTTTTTTTTTTTTTTTTTTTATGTGGGCTCTTATAAATTGGAGTGGAATGTAGTTTTCCCATTTGAGCTTTTAGTATTACGAGACCCGATGTTATACACATTATTTCTTGAAATATCCATACTCTGTTACTAGTTGAATCATAGTTTAATTTATCGTTACTTGAAAAAGTATTACCAAGAATTGATATTTATCATCATTACTGAATGAGATTAGTTTCCATCTCTACAAAACTAACTAGATTAGAATTTTAGCATCTTTATGATGGAAAATAGAGAGATCTATTTAACTAGGGCTTATGTATCTCTATGGAAAAACAGATACTTCTGTTTAAATGTAATGTTTTTATGTCTGAAGTTGAATAAAGTTAGAAATATATAAATTATGGTAAAAGTGCTTTTTTAATGCTAACAACTAGAATAGAATTACAATATTATTATTTTACCTCAACATTTGCCTGAATTAAATCTTTAACGTCATGTTTGTGACACCGAACAGTATAATACATGAAGCATATATATATACACTTCATCGCTATATGCAATATTATATTAGTTAACTGATAATTATATATACAAGATAAGTTGCAATACTTTGAATTTGAACTTATCAAAAGTTATAATATTGCAATATTCTATATCTGATATTGACATATTTGAATCATTCATCTTTGGATTTTTTAGGAAACATTTTCATGTACCAATGGATATATCATAAATTTAGGTAAGTGAATTATATTGATCTTGATAGATTGTTAATAGAATAAATATATATACTCTTTAAATGATAAAGTCATAACTAAGAAAAGGTTGTCTTTACTTTTAAAATGATAAAGTGAAAAATAAAATTGTTAATTATAGTGTTAAAATAATAACGTGTACAAATTATTTGTTCTATTAGAAATGATTAGTGAAAACTAAAATGTTAATTGTACATTTAAAATGTGAAAACTAGAAAACGTTAATTGTACTTTTAAAATTATAAAGTAAATTTAAAATACAAACATGATTACATGCAGAAGTGAGTAATGAATACTAATGGATTCATACATACAATGTTCATCATACAAAATATTTCAATAACTACGTAGATCTGATATACACAAATTAGCGATTAGCAACACATAATGATCTTCATAAATACATATTGTTGATAATCCTACATACATATAGAATTCTTAACCAAGTGAACTCTACAGTTTATCAAAAGTAACATACAAGTTCCTATACTAGCAAGTTATAAGACTAAATTGAATTTAAATCCTATACTTGGGGTGAAATAAACTATACTTCTTCTCTGGCAAACATAGAATATTCTAAAGAAATATCACCTTCAATAATTGAATATCAATTGCATTAAACTATACAATTAAAACAAAATGATAGAAATCCAGCTTAGATTCAATAGCCGTAGAGGTTCATGAAATATAATACATAGTTTACTTTCGAAAACATTGGTATGAATGAAATATTTAATTAAACTATGAAAAGTATATAGTTCAAACCAGTGCCGGATCCAGGATATGATCAAGGGAGGAGCTAAACCATAGTTTGCTGCTTTATCCAGGCAGGATTGAAACACATTTTATCCAGTGTATACTTGAGCGTCTAGGGGGGGACTGTAGCCCCTATAGCCACCCTTAGATCCGCGCCTGCTCCTTCAAACCAATGGCAATCAAATATACTTTGTTAAGAGTTGTTACAAATATATTTGGGTAAACAAAAAATACGTAATTTTTGAAGTACAGCACAAATATACGTGACAAACTACAATTAAAGAACACAGCGCAATAAAAGTATATATTTTATATTTAGTTAACCAATAAGATTTGGTAAAAATATGAACGTTAGTCAAATACATGATGAAATCGTATATGTCAATAAGTGATTATGTTAAATTTTTCTCTTCTTCTTTCTCCCATTCTTATTGTATTTTTCAACATCTATTTTTTCTCCTCTTTATCCGATTCCTATCTTTCTTCTGTTTCTCTTTTTCCACCTTTGACCTATTTCTTAGTAGGTCTTTCAATCTCTCTCTCTCTATGTTTCTCTTTGCCATCCACTCCTTGTTCCATAGTAAATATTTCACTTTCTTTCTGCTAAATCAATTATATATCGTTCTACATTTGATTCAATATAACGTTAAAGGTACAAGTATAAGTCGTAAAGTCCCGGGTGTCGACAAGTACTAGGTATCGAGGTAAAATAATAATATTGGAATTTTATTCTAGCTGCTAGCATTAAAAATACACTTTTACCATAAATTAGATACTACAATTAATTCGACTTCAGAACACAAAAGCATTATATTTAAACAGAATATCTTTGTATTTTCACAGAGGTCTACTTAAATACGATTTTTAGACAGTGTAATTCTATTTTCTATCATAAAGACGCCAAAGTTCTAATCTAGCTAGTTTTAGAAAGATGGAATCTTATCTCATTCAGTAATCATGCTAAGTTAAATTCTCATTCAACTAGCAACAATCTATGAATATTTCAAGAAACAATGTCTAATTATAACATCGGGTTTCGTAATGTTGAAAGCCCAAATGGGAAAACTACACTCCACTTCACTTTAGTCGAAACCACAGAAAAAAAAATCAAAAAGAGAATTTTCACACATTGCAGCCCCGTAACATTATCCCGCTAGTAGAAACTGTAACTCTTCATCGAAGGTCTTCAAAAGTAAAGCATAATCTGTAGTTAAAGAATTATCAGTTTGTTTCTATAGAGAAGTCTGTAGTTAGTTTCTACAGTTTGTCAGTTTGTTTCTATAGTTAGCATTAATTCAGCATATTTTACAGTTCTGTAGAGTTTATGTAAGTAAATAAAGTTGTGTGTATTAATCAATTTCCATTGTGATATACTGTAAGTATTATTCGTATTTCCATAGAAAGGACTTGTTCAAATGTGGATTACAATTAGAATGTTTTAATTTCAATAAAGACTATATAAAGTAATTCATTGAATCTATTTATGTTCAAAAAGCTTCAAATGACTTTTATTTAAGTATATACAAACTTTTAACAGAGGAAATACATAGTTTATACCGATTACCAAACATTGTTAGGGTCTTCAAGACTATGGGGATTCACATGAGCAGGTCGTGTAACTATAATGGAAAAAGAAGACGACGAGAGATCTGTGTTCTTGAAGGACAATACCTCACATAAATAGAAACATAAAGTAGGAAGTGAATCAATTTGGTATTTGTGAATGTGGTATTGAATGTCCGGGTTTCATACACCATAGAGTTAAGCAATTACAAGCTTTAGCTATCTGTGTCGATGTACAAACAGCTCTTTCCATCCCAAAGTGAAATTATTTCTATCTAGGTTTATGTTCTACATTAATAATTTCTTCAAATGAAAGAAAAAAGTTTTTATATTCTAATACTGCATAAATGTTTCTATTTTTTCTCTTTAAGTGGGATTCTTCCAAGGAAAATCCTACTCCATTCTTCAAAGATCTTATGATGGAGGAAACGAGAGAAGCTATGTCCTTTATTTCTCTGCACTGAAATTACATATTCAATATACTGCAAAATACGTTGGTTTACAAAAATTTAGATCACTTTACGACAGTGTTGCTATACGTTGTGTTCGCAAGTTTAATAATCTCGTCCTGTGTGGATAAAAGAAATAACCATATGTTAGGTAAATAACCTTTTCATACAGACTATCTTTTAAGGCAAAATATTATTTCTTATTAATAATGAATCGATAGTGGAATTTTAAATCATCAGCCACTATTTTCTAATTCAAGCAATGTGTAGTAATAATATCTCTACGGCAATACATCTGCTTAATTCAATTCCATCTCTAGAAATTCTGCTCAGAGTTGATGATCACAAGGCATGAGCAGTGGAGATTAGCGTATAAAATATATTAGGTACATCTAGTGGTACAAATAACGTGATCACTGCTATTATCCATATTGAAAAAACAAACAAACATAGTAATGTCTGTCTTCCACAACCAAAAAATGTAACTGATGTATTTTTCGATAAGTGACATGTTGCATCGTAATAAAAACTTCGCTCTATGTAACAAAGGGTAAGAATTCAAACACGAAGGGGGAAGGGGAAGAAAGTAAAAGCGCAACTTCATACCAATTGTTCAATTGTTTACAACTTATATACAGTGTTTTCCAAAAGGGGTTTACACTGTTTGGATTAAAGAGAGGCAGAGAAGGTATTAAAGATGATCTGATCAAATTGTTATTACGAGTATTTGGCACTCTTATGACTAGTGTGTGCAGCCATTCATTTGTTTCTGTTTTCTTTCCCATTCAAAAATGAAATGAAATCTTTACGTTTTACGTCTGAGTTTTACGTCCCGCGATTGCGTCGGCTTGGCTAAAGGAGACGGTGATGATGTGAAATGAATGAAATGGTTGAAAGAAGAAAATGGGAGGAAACGGGAGAACCCCGAGAAAACCTACGCACACGGTGTTTGTCTATAACAAAGTTCACTTGGCGCGAGCTGGGATCGAACCAATGACTCCAAGCACCAGAGGTGAACGCTCTACCACTGAGCCACCGCGGCCCACTTTCCCATTCAATTCTTTTGGTTTTCTTTCATTTTCAATTCAGTTGCCAGTAGCGACAAATAATTGACAAAATAACTGGAAACCTTTCCTTTGAGCAACGAGAGTGGGTTTTAAAGTGTTTCTGGAAATGTGAGAACATGAAAGAATTCTCAATAGAGATGCAAGAATGTGAGATGCAAGAAAAAGATAGGTACAATCTTGTTCAAAAAATTTTGGTCGCGAGCCTCTTTTTGAAATAGATTCCAGCTCTTGCCGTTAGAGCTGTTGGAGCCCAAAGTAATATATTCGAGTATTTGAGTATCATTGTGTTATACGAGTACAATTATATCTATATTATCATGTAAAAAGTATTACTATGCATAGATGAAGTCTATCTTTCGTCGTGGCTCACTAAACATCTAAAAGACATATCAAACTGATTAGTCATTTGCGAGACATAAGAAAAGGATAAAGTATTGTCTTGCCTGGTTACATCATAAATTTTGTGAAAAGAGAGAGAGAGAGAGAGAGAGAGAGAGGAAAAAGGAGCAAGATATGTCTATTTGTTAATGCTGCCTGTCTCGGCTTGGCTGTGTCTGTGTTAGTGGAAAAACCTTTTTGTCCATCCCCTGTGCCGGAAGATCATAGTGACCTCGACCTGGGTCAGGGACGAATATGTTCCTCCGGTTATGGTACATGGAGACATCTCTGTAGGGAGTGTCATTAATTATTTCCAGCTCAGAAAGCAATGGGGGGTTCTTACAGCAAACTGTCATTTTCCCCTTGACATACCTTAATTTCTTTTTTCGCTTTTTTCTTAACTCTCTTTGTTGACCAATATGGTCAAACTAACGTCAGTTTTGTTAATTTTTTTAAACTGAGAAAACCCATAAAGAAACGTATTGTCAATGGGTAGAGTATTACATAAAAGCAAATGCGCTTTAAAATACGTACATGAAAAGTAATAATGTCCAGCGATTGGATAAATAAAAGTAAGATAAATCACATGCCGCACTACGATGGGTAGTTTCAGTGTAAAACATAACATTTGAATTTGAAACAAGAATGTTGCATTATAATATGATCTACGCATAAACCAAATAATATGTATGATGCACCAATGAAAAATTTAAACACTCATCTGACAGAGTTCACTGCATATTTTTACTTTCTGCTTGGGTTAGCGTGTCACTGGGGAAGTATCAACTTCCTTTTCATATCTTATAATTCAGTTTTCCCTCTTTTAGTGATCTATCTTCAATTACTGTGGAATGATACTGCTATGTGTATATTATTTGAAAGCTAATAATTTGTATCCACTCGTAGGTATATAATCGTTCTTTAAAATCTATATATTAATAGTGGTGTCTGTGAACAAAAAACTTCAGATCCAAATTGAAAGTGACTATGTTTGTGACTCTTAATTTCTTGAACCACCCGACTGATCTCGACCAAACTTTTGACGTAAATGCAGTTTTGGCCTGGGAGTGTTTTTAGCTATTCACTTTGACGGAACAACGTAGAGGATGGGGAGGAGGGGGAGATATACAAAAATTAATATATATAAAAATAAAAGTGACCATGTTCGTGAATTTTTAACTCTTGAACCACCTGATCGATCTCCATCAAATTTTCAACATAGATGAAGTTTAAACCTGGGAAGAATTTTATTATTTCAATTTGATAGTAGAACTTAGGGGTGGGGAGGAAAGGAGGGTAAATATATGAAAATGAAGAAAACTTAATAATTCTTGAACCACCCGGCCGATCTCGATCAAAAATACCAAACATAAAAGCATTTGGGCCTGGGATAAGGTTCGGACCTGGGATCTTTCCATCATTTTACTTTGACGGCACAATGTCGGGGAGGGGAAGGGGGCATATATGTTAAAAATAAAAATACAAGTGTCTGTCTTTGTGACTTCATTACGCTTAAATCACAGAACCGACCTTAATCAAATTATCAACATAGATGATGTTCGGACCTGGGGTGGTTTTTATCATATCCCTTTGACCTCAGAATTTAGGGTAGGAGGAGGGAAGGGGATATATCTGACCGATCTCGATCAAATTTTCAACATACATGACATTCGGGAGTGGGATAATTTTTATAATGCCATGCCCCGCCAACATGGGGAGGAGAGATTGATATATAGAATTCACCGAAAATGAGCAATATCAAAGAGCACTTTAATAATAGTAAAAACGGAACATGTTATTTTTTTTTTCTTAAATTAACCTAGCGAAATCGGGGTGCGTCTTAGATTCGAGGACGTCTTAAATTCGAGTAATTATCGAGAAATTCTTAATTAAAGATATTATAAACGTGTTATTAAAACTGCTTTGTTCGCCATAAATAATTTAATTTTGTATTATATTCAATCATATAGACAACAATAGTGCCCTGCGCTTGCGCAGGACGTGCGGGTTTGCAAGTAATATCTATTACACCAACAGCTTTGTCACACTATATTTTAGAATTTGGAGCCCTACTGGACAACTAAACATGAAACCACAAATTTGGAGAAAAATACCAAACATAAAAGCATTTCTAAAAATATTTTCAGGTATCTAGTGATTTTTCCCTGTGTATGTGTGATATAATTTAAAATTTGAGAAAAATAAATGTATTTTGATTTCAGTGTTAAATTACGGTGTTTACACAATATCTATACATCAGTACGAACGTAATCTTTAAGCTGTTATCTTATAATTCTCTCTTGTCTTCTAGGGGAAAAAGTTTCAATCTTTCCTTTAAGAAACGCATATTTCTGAGCAAGAGTTTCACATTTGTTAGTGTTTTCATATATTAAATAACGGAATGTGGAATGGAATGTAGTCGATATCAAATTGTCTAAACGAACACACAAACAGACAAATAAAAACGTCAGTCTAGCCATAGAATAATTTATCTACCACTAAGAAATATTAGTAGACAAAAATCTAAAAACACTTCATACAGGATACGTAAGTTTGGCCCTCCACTGTACAACACATGTTGCAGTTTCCGATCATTTTTTGTTTTCAATGTGTCATGTGGACCTTCCTCTTCCGTCAACAGTAACCAGTTCACCTGTGAGTGTCGTGGTGTGAAAGTGGTGCGGTAAAATGGGCGACCTGACAGACTTCCAAAGAGGCATGATCGTTGGTGCCTGTCTGGTTGGAGCTTCAGTGTGAACAGTGGCAAACATTGTGAGGGTATCGAAAGGCACTGTGTCCAATACCACGAGGCCATACACAATTCATGGGAAAACGACGTCTGCAAAGCACAACAGTGGTTGAAAGAAAATCTTGTCAGATAGGGACCGGAGGGCATTAAAACGGACTGTAGCAGCTAAAAAGAAGACCACTGCAATGAAAATTACGTCTGAACTCAATTCCGCCCTACAGAACCCGATTTCATCGAAAATACTGCGACGGGAACTTTATAAAATGAAAATTCATGGCAGGGTCGCTATCGCCAAACCCCTGGTCATGGCAGTAAATGCGAGGAGGCGTATCCAGTGGTGCAAGGACCACAAGGCGTTGACTCATGAGCATTGGAAACACGTAATGTGGTCCGATGAATCGACTTTCACCTTGTTTCCAACAACCGGTCGTGTTTACGTATGGAGAACACCGTCGCAGGCCTATGATACAACTGTCTGCTCCCAACTGTAAAGCATGGAGGTGATTCTGTTACAGTATGGGCAGTGATATCGTGGTTTTCTGCAGGTCCCTCATAGCCCTGCATGGAATGATGAATGCTAAGGTGTATGAGGCCATTTGGGGGACCAGGTTCTACCCATGGCACAAATATTGTTTTCTGATGGTGATGGCATCTATCAAGATGATTTGGTACCCTGTCACGCTGCAAAAACGGCGGATCATGGTTTGAGGAGTGCCCAGGAGCTATCACACCTCCCCTGGCTCCCACAGTCACCAAATTTGAACATCATTGAGCCATTGTGGTCTGAGTTAGAAAGGCGTGTTCGGTCTCATTACCCTCCACTAGCATCCCTTAAGGAACTGGAGCATGTTTTGGAGGAACAGTGGTACAGAATTCCATAAACCACGATTTAGGAGCGGTATACGTCCATACCACGTCGCATCCAAGCTGTTTTGGACGCAAAAGGAGGCCCCACACCATACTAGGTATGATTTTCATACTTTTGCAAACGTTTTAGATTTTTTGTCTAACCCCTGTATATTATAATACAGGAAAAACTTTGGAATAGTTTAAAGTATTCGAAAATTATGATAATGGAATCTTTAAGTTTTACATACTACGGTTATGCTGGCTAGGCTAAAGGAGACGGTGATAATAAGAGATGAATTACATGGTGGAATGAAGAAAGAGGAAATGGAAGAATCCCGAGAAAACCAACGCACACCTTGTTTGTTCATCACGAAGTTCACTTGGTGTGAACGGGAATCGAACCTGGGATCCCACAAACCAGGGGGTAAACACTTTACCTCTAAACCACCGCGGCCCCTGGAAAATTATACATGGAGCCAATATCTTTTCAGATTGGCAATGCAATGACCTCAGGAGAAGTCTGGAATCTGTGATTCGAGAACGTCCTCAACCGCACGTTAGACTGCCGGGTCATCACCTGTAGAGGTGGTAGTCAGGGGGAGTGTTATCTGGAGAATGCGATGGTGAAAAATTGTTTTATACTGCTATTCAAGAAGAACCTGTACCATTCTTAAATGACTTGTAGGAGAATAGTTCCATTCAACTTGAAAATACAGGGGGTTCGGGATGGGACTGACGGTTTTGAAACGTGCATAGTTTTAATATGGTCAGAGATTCAAAAAAAAAA
Organism: Thermobia domestica; assembly: GCF_964235325.1. Lineage (NCBI taxonomy): Eukaryota > Metazoa > Arthropoda > Insecta > Zygentoma > Lepismatidae > Thermobia > Thermobia domestica. Next base: position 98,244,213 of record NC_137466.1, on the reverse strand, counting down.
AAATCATATTGAAGGAAAACTCAAATTTTCATACTTGAACAACTACCGGTGTCGGCGCTAGTATCGCCGATAAACAAAAATGGCGTCGGTAGTCGAAAAGGTGCAATGCATGTGGTGGTTTCCAGAGACAAAAAGTGTTGTTCAAGTTCAACGAAACTTTCGACGTGTTTACCACAAGGATCCTCCATCACGCAACAGTATCCAGGTGTGGAAGGATCAATTTTTATCGACGGGGAGTGCAGTGAAACAACACAGCGATGATAAATCGCGTGTGTCAGAAGAAAATGTAGAAGCAATAAGAGAGTGTTTCTCACGTAGCCCGAGGAAGTCGAATAGTGCAGCGAGCAGGCAATGGGCAATTCCAAAGTCAACAGTGCACGATGTGGTACACAAACGATTACGTTTGCGCGCGTATAAGGTGAAATTGTTGCAAGAAATTAAGCCCAACGATAAGGTACAGAGAGCAGGATTTGCTACTGAAATTCTGGACAGGATTGATTAAGACCATAATTTCCTATTGAATAATACTTTCTCTGGTGAGACAACTTTTCACTTGTCTGGCTGTGTTAACAGACACAATGTTGGGATATAAGGATCTGATAATCCGTATGTGTACATACAACATTCTAGAGACAGTCCCAAATTGAATGTTTGGTGTGCTTTAAAACATAATGCAGTTATAGGCCCTTCTTTTTCATAGAGCAAACCATAACAGGACATGTGTTCTTAGACATGCTTCAACACTTTGCTGTTCCCCAGTTACAACATTTGCAACCTGAAGTGATATTCAAATTGGATGGTGCCTCGACACATTGGAGCCTACAGCTTTCAGGGTCAAGTAGGTACACCCAGTATTCATCCATAGTCAATCATCTGTTTATAAAAACACTCTTGACTTCGTCGTATGGATACAAAATACTTTGAACACATTGCACATGTTACTGTTCTTAAAATGTGTCAATAATCGGGGAACCCACCTTTCTGCCACTTTGCTTATACGCAGAATGTCATGTAATATGATGTGAATGGACCCCTGCTAATCTTTACCTCCCTAACTAAACATTAAACATAGTACTAGTACATAAAACTAGTACGTATCTATCTTTAAGTACTAGCTCTCTAACATTTACCACCACGCTTGCATTTCTAGCAGTTGAGGGACGAACTTTTCTTGGGACATCCTGTAGACTCATGCGACCACATTTAGATGATCTCTTTCAGTGTTTCGCTGTGTCATAAGATAGATATTCCTTATAACTGTATATGCAGTTTTCTATAATGATTTATAGGATTTTTATTTTAAACGGTTTTCTCTATTTATGTTTAGTCATAATTAATTTAAAACAATGATTGATTTCAATTATACATAAAAGATAACACCAATCAAAATGTCCATAATGATGAGTCTACTGATACCAATTCTGTCATCAGAAATTCCATTAACCACTAGGTAAACCTGCGCTCTCTCCACAGCGTATCATTCACATATGAGCATGAATCTTCTTGTCATTCCTCATCTGTACATGTCCCTTTACAGACACAAGTGAATGATGTCTTGATAAAAATTGGCAAGGGGTACCATAAAGGGAAGATTTTTTGATTATTTTTTTTAAATATCTCGCACTGTTTGCAAGATTTGAGCCTACTTCCTGTAGGACTTTATAATTCACGTATGATCAGTGTTTCTTCTTCTTGCATTCAGTATAAACTAAGTAAATACATTACACACAAAATTAATTATAACGGCAGTGATATATGGTGTTCATTGGGCAAAACAGCCCAAACAATAAAGATTCATCTTAGACTGGGGAAATAGTTATCTTTCGTTTATCATTATTATTTGGCCATGAACCAAACGCCTGAGAGATATACAACCCTTATATACAATTATATGATGTTGGAATGTATAACTTTAGGATATGATGCTTTACTTTTTAAAAAATTTCAACACCTCCAGTCTACCCGTAAAAATATAATAAAGAAATAACGACCATATTTTTTTTAAATATTCAATTAGAACTGAACAATATACCCAAAATTTGCAATCAATCTGTGAAAACGGCATCTTTCTAGAGCCTATGGTTCTCGAGAACTCACTATCGAAATGATTGGCCACAAACAAATAAACTTTCCTTGACCACAAACATATACACCTAGCATTTTAATCTATAGATTAACAAACTTTTGACCCATCTACCGAGTGGCATAACGAATGTTGTGTTTAAAAACTCACATGATCTAGGAATCCAATGTACATCATTCTTTTATGAAATTAGTTGCCAACGAAACCTGGTAAATATTAAAGTGATATTATCTCCAGTTTTCTGGCAGGTACCAGGGCCCTGTTTGAAATAAAGATGAGATATGCCCATCTCATTAAGTTTTGACCATCGAAAGAAAAAATCAACATATCCTGAGAGCGTTAAGGAGTAACAGTAACTCCATTTCCTTTGCCATTCTACCAATTCTCTTTACAATAATTCACATTCAGTGTGATCCATCTTCTTTAGTCAAAAGGTCATAATTGTTACAAGAACTGAAAGATTTAATTTCATTTTCAACTGAAGAAACATGTACGTGATATATATATATTTAAAAAAACAAGTTCTATATGTTTAAAAGGATTTTCTTTATCTAGTTTATAAAAATATGAGGAATAGTCAAAAAGTTTCCGGAATTCTGTTGTAGCTCTTTATTACTATAATATAAGTACTCACTTACTTAATCGCGTTCAAAATTGGCACTTTGGGAACACACATTGGGAATCGCTCCTGCGATTGGTGGAAACTCCGACGAAAGTCATCTTTTTGTATCTTCCGAAGTTCAGGCATCGCGTTCGTTCTGATTTCTTCTGCATTAGCGAAACGGAAAAGGCCCATTTTTAGCTTTGGGAAGAGCCAAATATCCGATGATGGTAAACTGTTTTTAATGCTATCAAAGACTCTGAATCAGGTTTTTCCCAATTTACGCATAAACTTGATGTTTGCGCGTTCTTCGATCTGTGAAATTGCACCAACTGAATCATCACACACTCTTTCGTTCAGCTACATTAATCGTGCACTGCCTGTTATGACCTGTTCACACTTGTCAAATTCATAATTAGGCAACCTAAGGACCGTACTGTCCAAGGTTAATTGTGATCGCATCACAAATGCCAAAAGAACAAGATTCTGGAAACATTTTGACTGCTCCTCGTAAATATAGAGCTTTAATTCGTTCCGAGAAATCATGGAGTAACACGAAAACGAATGAAGTGAAATAATTTTAACATGCATGACATAAAAATAGGAAGAAAATAACTAATATTGACTAATATTTGCAATGAAGTACTTTATTAACTGTAAAATTATACAGAAATGTACAGTATGTGCGTTTAAAGTTGACAGGCTTCAGTGACATGATACAGAAGCTGGTTCCGATGAGTCAGAATCACTTTCTTGCTCTCTTGAAGACCTTAAGATGAAAGGTTGGTGATTTAATGCTTTTGTTATAATATAAGCTGAACAAGTGATGGCCAAATGGCAGCTCGTGGGTCAGATCCTTCCAGTTCAGCCAATAAAAATGAAAATGTATGAATTGTTCCTGTTTTGAACTTTATGTGTAGCAGAAACATTGTACTACCATGAGCAAAATAAATGACGCGTCTCTTTATTTTGAAGTTTTTTGAAAATATCTCCGTTTTCTTTATATGTTCGAAATTTCGGAAGGTTTCCCCAGCAGGTTAATAACAAACCCGTTTTTAATATTTGTGTTAGATATTAGCTTAAAATAAAGAAATTAGAAGCAAAAAACCTTAAATCGACAGAAATCTCGAGAATTACCAACTCTGCTAAAGTGGGAAATTTTCAAGAACGCGAGGGAATTCTGCATTTCAACACGAAGCAGCGACATCTATGTCATTGAGAGAAATGTGGATTAAATCTACAAACTAAACTTTTAACGAATATTTCTAGTATGTCTTATTATATGCATTATCTGCAAACTCCAAATATATGAATATATGCTAAGTATTAACATAAAGATAGAGCAAATAGTGGAAATTATCTATGGAAAAGGACGAATTGGTAGGACGATCGTAATGAAATATCGTCTTTACCGGAACAGGCTTAGGTCACGTAAAAAGCAAATAGCCCAGTTATTTAAAGCAACGAGTCTGTATGCTGAAGGTAGCGGGTTCGATCCCCTGGAAATGCCGTTGTCATTTTTATCACTACACTACTGTTATTTTATTTATTTTTTTATGTGGGAAAGAATCAAATTGTAACGTATGTGTAAAACTCATGACGATACCAAAAAAAGAAAAAATGCCGTTGTCGCACTTGCACTAGCGTCCCTAATTTTGTTTGCAAACAGTTTCGTAATTATTTCCCCTGTGCTCACTGCTCACCATATGCTCGCTGGCGCATAACGAATGTTTCCCAGTAAATGTTAATTCTAATTTGGAGAATTTTATAAAGTTTCACAATATTTCTCACTAGATAGTCTTCTATCTACGTGTTTGGATATTTTGATAACAGATGTCCCTATTAAATGTTTAATTTTCCCTAGATGTTTAATTACGGAAAAGTTTTACAATGTATTTGTATTGAATTGAAATTGTTTTGAATTTACTACATAAGGTAAGTAGACCCAAGGAGGAGAACTCAAGTAATTGATATTCTACGTAAAAGCAACCTATTGTAGAATGATGATGCTTCTTACCTTCAGCACATAATCTTTACGTTAGAGAGTCAGACAGAGAAAAATCCTGTTTTTCCTCCTCTATGACCACCCATCTTAAACCTCTACATATCGTTGTTCGTCTCACAAAATTTCGGTGCTCCAAAAACATTCAAATAATAATAATAATAATAATAATAATAATAATAATAATAATAATAATAATAATAATAATAATAATAATAATAATAATAATAATAATAATAATAATCCTGAATATGCCATCCTTACATAATGTAAGGATATCTTAGTTTCCTAGTTTAAATCTTAAATATCTTAGTTTAAAATGCTTTCTTTAGTACTTATTTGAGCAACCTTGTAGGAGGGGGTACGACTTTTTATTTTGCCCCTCTCATTTCAGTACCCTTCCAACAGAAAGTAATTTTTGATAAGCAGGACAGACAAAATGAATAAGAAATATATTTACAGCATCCTCTCCCCTTTCATGATTGGAATATCACGTAATATTTTTTATTCTACGAAAGATGGCCCTGTGCGGTTAGGGGTAGGTAACTAAAAGAATACCTAATATATAGCGCCCCTTGATTGTAATATTACCGCTTCTTTATTTGTACGAAGGAGCCCCTACACAATCAAGGGTGACAAAAAGAATAGGAAGAGTGTCTATTGATTCCAGTGGTGGATCCAGCACGAACTCCTGGGGGAGGGGAGGGGAAGTGAAACATTCTTTTGATGATGTGAAGCTGTCACAAATTACCACTTAACTAAACTAAACAATAGTGGGGGGAACCGGGACCCAGTCAGTTTAAATTGATGTAAAAGTTTAATTTTTGGCTTCATATTAAAGTTTTGGTTTCAAATGAGAGTTTCAGTCCAAGTGGTCAATGATCAAATCTCGTGGGGCTCTTCAGTGTAGGCTAATACGGCCCCCTTATGAGAAAAGGCAAAATTGTTAACATGTTTATAACTTTCGAATTTTTCGTCTATTTTAAAGAAATATTTTGCTTCGTATTAAAGTGTTGGTTCCAAATAACAAATTCAGTCCGAGTGGACAATGATCAAATCTCCGGGGGGGGGGGGCTCTTCAGTATAGGGGGCTACGGCTCCCTTATGGGAAAAGGCAAAAATATGAAAATGCTTATAACTTCCGAATTTTCCGTCTATTTTAAAGAAATTATTGGCTTCATATTAAAGTCTTGGCTTCAAATGACAATTTCAGTCCGTGTGGACAATGATCAAATCTCGGAGGGCTCTTCGGTGTAGGGGTTTCGGCTTCTTTATGGGACAAGATTCACGTAGTTGATATTGCAAAATTGTTTTATATATATAAGTGGAAACTTGCACCATTTGGTTAATTTTACCTCTTATGTTTTGCAGATTCATATTCCAAGCAATAGTTACTCCGCAGAGCTAAAAGAAGGCACTTACTAGTTTCATTAAAATGAAATGTCTTTTATGAGAGGAGCAGACGAACGAACAGGCACCCAAACGTTGGTTGAGTCGTACGGTTGAAACTCGTTAAGCTCGCTTCAATTATTATTATTATTATTATTATTATTATTATTATTATTATTATTATTATTATTATTATTATTATTATTATTATTATTATTATTATTATTATTATTAAAGCTTTTTGCTCCTAATTTAGTTATTTTACTTTATTATTTAACGAATATATTGAAAATTGTCAGAGACACGTATGCAGTAATTTATTTCGGGAGGGGTCCGACTTCAATATTAGGATAAATTATAATAAAATTTTAAAAGATAATCCCCAAAATTAGGCTAAATTTACAGAAAAGTTGGGGTTTCAGAGGGGGTCCGGACCCCCTGGACCCACCCCTGAATGCGTCCTTGTTTGTCAGTAACATTTCCTCATTTTGAAACCCTCAAAAACTTCGGATAGACTATATAAAGGAAAACGAGTTATTTTCGATAAAATATCACTTCAAGGAGACGCGACAGTTTTATTGCACATGGTGGTATCCAACGTTCACAAGGGCAAGAATTCCTTCCCTTTTATTCTTTTGCTATTGTGCTGTATCGAAAGGTCAGGTTTGTAACATATTACTCCTACGAACAAGCATGACTGGCAGATAGGAATACTGAACACAACTCCAGAGAAATGCATGCTGAACTTACGTCTTTACGCTTTGGTGACTTGCCCTCAAGGTCAATCGAGTGGTAATTCAGTTCCGTCTCTGTTCTTAAGCCATGTTCGTATTACTTCGAACAGTTTTGATAATGAAAAGCATGCCTCTTAATATAACAGACTTCTTTCGCGTAAGAAATCGAAACTCAGTTGGTCAGAGCAACTAGTCTGTAAGAATTAGGTTGTTAGTTAGTTAGGAGCCCAGTACGAGTAAGGGTTTTTATTACTATTGTTTTTATCTTTTTTATGTGAGGAAAAATCAAATTGTGACATCCCGATATCAAATGTATTTGATTAGGTAGCTTTGTCTTTGCTAAACTTTAAACATCAGTAACTGTCGAAATTATTTCACTAACCGATCACTTACTGAACATTTCAAACACGTCAAACCAGTGGCATAACATGAAGGTTAACCTCTCCTCCGCAGTCCTTAGTTATGCGTCCGTACTTTCAAGGGCGGACTAAGGGCCGGGCGACTGCCCGGGGCGCCAGAGAAAGAGGGGCACCAAAACGAGCCTCAAAAAGTAAATTTTATAATGTGCTTTCTACTGACGTTTTTGGTTTATATTCTTGTAAAGTAGTGGCAATTATATGATCTTTTTCCATTTCACTATGGAAGAAGAGAGTTTCATAGTACTAAGGGGGCTGTATCGAAAAATTGAGAGATGGCATGTAGAATAAAGAGTGCCGGGAATTAAGTATTGTTTGTTTGTTTGCTTGAGTTTAGCGTTCCACGGTTATGCCTTAATGGGCAAGGGAGATGTGGATACTAATTATAGTGGAATCCGAACCACTTTTATCGTTCAACAGTAATCCACCGGGAATTGGACCCGGTACCACAGAAGGCAGGCGTGCTAGCCACTAGACCAGGGGGGGTGGAGTTGGTATTGTTTATAGCGGGCCATATTCTTTGTGAAGTTTTCCTAGGTAAGGATTTCTTTTTGAAAATGGGTTTAAAACAGGGGCGTCATTTAGGGAGGGCAGGGAGGGGCATTTGCCCCCCCCCTGAGTTTGAGATGTATATAGAGTTTATCATTAGAATAGTAGTAAATCAGTGAAAAACGCGAAATTTTACTTATATCAAGAGGTCTTGCCCCCCCCCAAAGCAAAATCTGAAATGACGCTCCTGGTTTAAACTATTAAAAACACTATGATAAAATGTAAAATATAGGCTACTACTAGGGGAAGGGCGCCAAAAAGTCACATTAATAATAATAATAATAATAATAATAATAATAATAATAATAATAATAATAATAATAATAATAATAATAATAATAATAAATATGAATGTCTTTGGAGAGCCGAAAGTATGTGACACGAATCATTATAGGTAGAGCTTTAAGATGAGTGGTCATAGGGGAGGAAAAACAGGATTTTTCTCTCTCTGACACTCTAACGTTAAGATTATGTGCTGAAGGTAAGAAGCATCATCATTCTACAATAGGTTGCTTTTACGTAGAATATCTGTTACTTGAGCTCTCCTCCTTCGGGCAACTTTGCTTATGTAGTAAATTCAAAACAATTTCAATTTAAGACAAATATTTATAGAGAAAATTAAACATTTAATAGGGAAATCTGTTATCAAAATATCCAAACACGTCGATAGAAGACTATGTAGTGAGGAATTGTGAAACTATAAAATTCTCCAAATTAGAATTAACATTTACTGGAAAACATTCGTTATGCATCAGTGAGCACAGGGGAAATAATTACGAATCTGTTTGCAAACAAAAATTAGAGACACTAATGCAAATGCGACGATATTTTCTCTCTCTCTCTCTCTCTTTTTTTTTTTTTTTTTTTTGGTATCGTCATGAGTTTTAACATATGTTACAATTTGATTCTTTCCCAAATAAAAATAAATAAAATAACCTTAGTGATAAAAATGACAACATTCCTTCACGGGATTCGAACCGTCTACCCTCGGTATACAAACTCGTTGCTTTATCTAACTGAGCTATTTGCTTTCTTACGTAAGCTGAATCTGTTCTACAGTAAAGACGATTTTTCATTACAATTGGGCTAACAATTCGTCTTTTTCCATAGGTAATTTCCACTATTTGCACTATCTATACGTTAATACTTAGCATAGATTCATATATTTGGAGTTCGCTGATAATGCATATAATAAGACATACTAGAAATATTTCGTTAAAATTTTCGTTTGTAGATCTAATCCACGCTTCTCTCACTGACATAGATGTCGCTGCTTCGTGTTGAACTGCAGAATTCCCTCGCGTTCTTGAAAATTTCCCACTTTAGCAGAGTTGGTAATTCTCGAGATTTCTGTCGATTTAATGTTTTTTGCTTCTAATTTCTTTATTTTAAGCTAATATCTAACACAAATATTAAAAACGGGTTTGTTATTAACCTGTCCTGCTGGGGAAACCTTCCGAGATTTCGAACATATAAAGAAAACGGAGATATTTTCAAAAAACTTCAAAATAAAGAGACGCGTCATTTATTTTGCTCATGGTAGTACGTAGCCACCTTATACCTGAATCGAGAGTTAAATTCTAATTGTAAATATATTTTCTTTAACTTTTTAGTTACAAAATCCATTCTGCAAAGTAAGTACCGGCGGTTGATGTTTCGAAAAATACAAACTTCATGAAATTACATTTAAATGTTCGTAGTTCAGGCTCTAAGTGGTATAGACATATGAAAGAAGAAGCAGGAAATATTAAATAGAACTAAGATGTACAAAATACAATATGAATATAGTATGTTTTTAAATTGCCATTCTTGTATGATTAATTTTAATTATTCATTTGTAATTTGCCTTCCTCTAGTATGGTTGTTATTCTCTACTGATCCACGATGCATTACAAGTTGCACATTACTGATCTAGATTCATGTCATGAACAGTGTTCTTCTTCTCTGTATAGTTCCTTATGGGAAGTCAAAGAACTCTGAATCTCCAGGGACTGGGACTCTATGGTACTTCTGTCGGTGTTATGAATCTACATGTACTCCCATGCGCAAAAAATATTGCGCGTATACTGTAACTCACATTTTTTCGCAATTATTTCATTTTCCATATGTTTATTGGTAAAATTCAGTTATTAGTACGTGGAGATAATAGAAAGCAATCCATCTAAGATATATTTCCAAAAAATATAATAAAATAATAAAAATATAAGCAAAAAACAAAATTATGTTCGGTTTTGTGTATACTGGCAATAATGTTTTCGAGGGAATTTTTGGAGTAGCACAGCACGATTGCAGAGGGAATAACAAGATTAGTAGGAGAAGACCTGAACCAAGGAATGGAAATTGGAGTAAAATATTGCATTTATTGGCTTAAATCTAGGGTGTAAATTGTCTGCCAAATATAAATTAGCTTCTGTAAGCAAGATGTTATGCGAAAATATATAAACAAAGAGAAAAACTGTTGTCTTAAGTTTGGAAATGACATGCTCTATAGCCATGAGCATTTATTTCTTAAGAAAAAGATCGGCAACAAAAGAAAATCTGTGTGGTCAAGTGGGTAGAGTGACGGACCAGTAATTCTTATACTTTTTTGACACCAGATCGAATCCCATCCGGTCCTGTTCAATTTTTTTTCTTTACAAAACATTGTAGAAAGTGTATAATTTTTATGTTAATAAGAAACGAAATAATATAATAATGAAATAACTTTTTGTTTTTCTGATGACGTATTTTTTCAGAATCAGCTTACTATTTATTACTAATAGCGATTGTTTTTAGTTTATGGTATGGTATGCTTAACCGTTCCCTCTCCGTTTTTACACAGCTTCAACTCACTGCGAGTGTCTGTGAGTCAGGAACAGAAAAAAACAAAACAAGAGCAACCTGCAGCTTACACACAGCGTGAGGAACACAGTCACAGCGATAGCTCGTTGTCATGAAGAAAAAAAACTGTTCTAGTGTTTCTGTGTGTGTGTTTCTTTTTAAAGTATTGACTCTCTATCTCTCTCCTTTTGTTTCATATCCACAAGTGCAACAAATGCAAGTCTGTGTGAAAAAAAAATCAAGAGTGCTTTCTTTAAACAAAAGTAAATTTTACAGCTCTCTTTGTGAGGAACGCGAATGCTTCCAAAAGATGCCATGAATATTAACTATAATCGTACCAAATTATACAGTAGCATGAAAAACTGATAATAAAATGATGTAACATGCATAAGCTTTTTTTTCTAGAGTAACCACACATTAAACATAACAAATTAAATTTTTGAGATTACAAATTATCACAGTACGTGTCGGTGTAGGCCTATTCGTTTTCACATTCGAGCGACGAAAGAAGAAAGTGTGGTGATAGTTATAAAAACCGAATACTAGATTTCAATAAATTCAAGTTACATGGCTCCTACATATCGAAAAAAATGATTTTTCGATGTCTGTCCATCTATTTGTCTCTCGGTTCGTCACGCTTTTACACGCACTCAAATAGAGGCCATACTGTTCAACTTATCTGCACCGAATTCTAGACATAACGTTTTAATAACATAATATCTTTCGAATTTTATGTCCTTCGACACCTAAAAGCAAGGGTAATTTACTGAAGGATTAAAATTTAAAATAATTCAATTTTCTCAAATAAAAAAAAAGCTGTGACGATTTTATTTACTTTTGATAAATATATATTTTATTAACAAATCTCCACCACATATGAATATTTTTTCTGAAAAAATATATATGGTGTAATTTACTGTATGGGATGCGTTCTTTTTGCACAATTTTCTCAACCACATTTCATAAATAAACGTATCATTAATTACCTAACAATATGACAACTCGTTCGAAGGAGTAGCTTAATCTTAGGGTGAGCTTTCCCCCGATGGTTTTCCCATTAACGCCTCAGGCAATTTTGTTCATATTTCGTAAAGAAATATTTCATTAATAAACTAACATAGAGCATAAATAGTTTATTCCGATAACATACAGAAGAAGTGGTTTTCTCAAGGGTTGATTTTTTTTGGACAATTGTCTCAGTAATAACTGAGACAAATTTGTTCTAATTTCAGTAAAAATATTTTCTGTAATAATCTTACAATATGGTATAACTCGCTTGTTCCGAAAAGAAAAATCCAAAAGAGAGAGTTTACTTTGACAGTGAAATTTTTCCCGACGATTTGCTTAAAAATTACTCGATATACTGTCAAAAGTACAGATAGAAGAGTTTACCTTTGGGGGTAAGCTTTTCCCGATGACCTTCCTAAAAACAACTCAGGAGATGTTTGTTGTTCATATTTTATAAATACGTGTTACATAAATAACCTAGCTATATGGTATAATTCCCTCATCCGGAAAATCTAGAAATGGTATATTACTTTTGACAGTAAGTTTTACCCTGCGATATTTTCAAGAACGACTAGGCGATTGTGTTTGTATTTCATAAATAAATGTTTTATGAAAACACTAACAATATAGCATAGCTCGTTTGTACTGAAAAGATCCACAAGGGATAATTTATTCTTGGGGATGACTTTTTGCATAATTTTCTCAGAAATTACTCAGACGCTTTTGCTTATAGTTCACATACAATTATATCCTTTATAATTCTAATATATGGATCAAGTTATTTCTAACGGAAATATGACCAATGGGTACTTTACTTTTGGGCCTGAAGTTTCTTCTAGCAAAGTTTTCCAAAACATTATTTTATTCGCAATTTCCCAAATAAATGTTTCAATAACAGTTGCAGCCTAACATAAGTCAGTGTAAAAAATTCGAGCGAGAAAGTACAGTGCGTTTACTCCGTACCCTTTCTTAAATATATTTTTAAATGTTACACCTAATCGCAATTTTCCGAACAAAATCGAAACTTCTTTTTAAATGTGCCTTGTTGTGGTCAAATGGTTCAAGTGCATTGGTTCTGGATTAGATTTCCAGTGAGAGCTAGTGTATCTTCATCCAAGAGATGTGACACGTCGGTGCAAAGAAGCAAGTGTTTAAATAAGCCTAACCAAGCTAATCAACAAAAGAAATAATACAAGTTACGAAATTATCGTAGAAACGTTGTTAATATTAGGTAGGTTCGACTGGAATGTCCAAACAATTGTCAATTCCAAAGGTCTTTGTTTTCGTCCGGCGGGAGCTCATGTGGTTCGGATTTCACGTTAATCAGTAGGTCCACGTCTCATATAGCCTCGCTGCTGAAAGGGACGATAAACTCAAAATCACATCACACATCTTTGTTTTCGCCTTTGTTTTAGCTCATAAATGTCTCAGTCATAAGCTCTTTAGTGGCTAGCGTACGCGCCTTTGGCGTGGAAGACCCGGCTTCGATTCCTGGCGAGAGCTCACGTGGTTCGGAGTCCACGTTAATCAGTAGGCCGACGTCTCATATAGCTTCGTTGCTGAACGAGACGTTAAACTCAAACTCAATGTCTTTGTTCATAAATGTCTTTGTGTATGGTTTTGCATATACGTGGCATGGACATTAAATTTTGATTTCTACGCCATATGTATCTAATTACATACACACCTATAGAACGAACACAACAAACTTGGAATATCTACATTGTTTGCGCATGGAAAATAATCACGCTCTACTGTACAGGACAGCCGTGTGTATGGAATTCCATACACATGGCAATCAACGTATTAAGAAATGTATAATAATAATAATAATAATAATAATAATAATAATAATAATAATAATAATAATAATAATAATAATAATAATAATAATAATAATAATAATAATAATAAACAGAAAACGATACGATCACTTACACAATTTATAAATATAAGTTAACATTTAATAAGCATATAACTGCAATGGAATTAAGTTGTTTCTCTCTCTCCCTGAACGCTACAGCCCTTATTGTTCTAAGGCGTAGAAGAGAACTTGTGGCACCCACGATTTGGGGCGGTGTGTGGTCACAACTTGGTATCCCTTTGTTGTTAGTCCTAGCTTTCTAGACGGATGCAGTTATTACCGGTAGAATATACAAGCAAATAGACTTTTGTATTACTATTAAAGTAAATAATTACACTCATTCCTTCAATGTGATACTTGTGGTTGCTTAACCGTATACAGACAGCTGATCCATGAAAAAATCGTTAATAATAATAATAATAATAATAATAATAATAATAATAATAATAATAATAATAATAATAATAATAATAATAATAATAATAATAATAATAATAATAATAATAAATAACAGGAACTCGACAAATATTCTTGCAAATAATAGGAAAAAGTTTGCGTCACACTGTTCACTTTGCTGGACACACCAGTGTGGCGCGTTATACCGATTGTGGCACACTGGAATATAGGGTATGTTTTTTTTTTTTTTTCAACTATTCCAACTGCTTCAATTGAAATGGATCTATAATAATAAGAGAATGAATTTAGTCTTCTTACCCTTCAATTTAGAAATAAGGTTCGCGAGAATTTCATAAAAGAATAATATACTCAGAATTGTATATAGTAGTTTGTTTTATTCGAAATTACATACCGGTACTTCCTGCAACCGTTTTTTGATTGAAATGATTTGAAATGAAATTTTTAAGTTTTACGTCCCACGATTATGCCGGATAGGCTAAAAGAGACAGTGATGATAAGAAATGAATGAAATGGTGGAATGAAAAAAGTGGGATAAAACGGGAGAACCTCGAGATAACCCACGCACACAGTGTTTGTCCAGCACAAGGTTCACTTGGCGCGAGCATAGATCGAACCAAGGACTCCATGCACCAAAGGTGAACGCTCTACCACTGAAACACCGTGGTCTCTGAAATTACTTATGGAACTACCGAGAACTATGCTGTAATATTTGAATGTGCTCCAAGTTTACAATAATTAGTTTAGTTAAATTCATTATTAACAATTAAATAATTGCATTCATTATTAACAGGTAAATGCTGCTGATGCAAAGACTTAAATCATGCGATACCGCGAGCGTAAGTATTAAACAGAGGGATTTTAAAGAGCCCCCTGAGCTGGGGGCCCTGGGCTCCATTGGCTCTGCCCTTAATGCTAATGCCTATAGATTATAAATTAAAGGGGACGGGCCGAGTCCGTTCTAAAAATTCCGGCCCGTGCAGACCTCTAGCTCCTGTGTATATGCTATCTGAAAATACAGTAGAGTTTCGCTTATCCGACATAAAACAGGCAGGCAGAACGCCGGATAATATGGATGTGTTAAGGAAAGACCTATAAAAAGTCAAACTATGATATAATTTTACACATTACGCATCTAATTATCATCTTTGCAAGAAACAAATATAATGCATTGACTCCGTGATATCCAGCGTGAGGTCCTGGAAGCTGTCCCTTACCAAACCTCAATCACTTTTTAATAAACCTACTTTTTCCCTTTTGAGTTTTTTTTTTATGTCAGATTACTTTGAGTCAGTGTCCAAACTGTGGACAATGCGTTGTTGTTATAATTCTAACAAGTAACACTTCCCAAGTGTAACACTCCGATTTTGATAAAATTTGGCAGGTAGATACTATACATAAAATAAACAAATAAGTGCTTTTTTATTTTTTATTATTTTTTTTTTGCTGAAAAACGGTTTTAGGGGGCAAAAGCCCTCACCCAAAATTTGAAAGTTGACGCTCGAAAGGCAAAAACAAGTGGACCAAAGTGAACGAAATTGTGAACAGATATTGCGGACATAAAATTAGAGAATACGTGTTTTGTATTTTCCTGGAATAAACGGTTAGGTGGGGCACAGATCCCTCCAAACCTTTGATCATGAAATATCAAAAGTGCTAATAACAGTATGTCAGAAGTGCCTAAATTTACATGAAGAATTGGAACAAAACTTTGTGTTAGGACAATAAGCAAAAAATAAACAAATTCGGCTTTTTTATTTCCTGCGAAAAAACGGTTTTAGAGGACAAAAGGTCCCCCCCATGAATTTTGAAATTTGACGCAAGAAAGGCAAGAAAAAATGTACCGAACTGAATGAAATTGTTCACAAATGTTGTAGAGGTAAGATGAGGAAATACGTGCTTCGTATTTTCCTGAAAAGAGAAAAAAACCTTTTGAGTGGACCGAGGCGTTGAATGTCGGAAGGATTGGACCGAAGCGAATGAAATTGTCTGTAGATATTGGATATGAAAAATAAAGCCCTCGTGTTTCACAAGTGTCTCCATCAGATTTCTTCAAATTTGGCAGATCAACAACAAGCACAAACAGTATAGCGTATTTTGTAGTATTTCACGAGGCAACTTTAACCCTTACAATGTTTTTCCGCATAAACAAAAACTCGTGCCGATTAATTTCCTGTTTGCTGTTGATGTGCCAAAATTGATAGGGACATCTTTAAAACACGAAAGTCCTTATTTTACATACAGTCTATACAATATCTACACACAATTTCATTTTCTTCGGTCCACTCCTTCCTGCACTTTTACGGTAATATTAACTTTTTTTTTGGAGGGGCTCTAGGCCCCAACACTGTTTTTTCATACAAATTAAAATGCATTTCATTTATTGTTTTGAAAATTGTCCCTATACGAAGTTTTGTTGCAATTCTCCATACTCTTTAGGAACTTCTGACGTATACATACTTATTTGCACTTTTGATATTTCCTAATCAACAGCTTAGAAGGTCCGAGCCCCACTCAATCGCTTTTTTCCAGGAAAATACGAAACACAATTACCTCGATTTACGTCTAGAATATCTGTGCACGATTTCAAAATTGGGGGGGGGGGAATTCTGCCCCCTAAAACCAATTTTTCGCAGAAAATAAACCTTTTTTTTTTTTTTTTTTTGCGTATTGTCCCTACACAATGTGTCGTTCCAATTCTTCATGTCCTTTAAGCACTTCTGACATACTGTTTTGGAGGGGTCTGTGTCCCACCGAAACGTTTTTTTTTTTTCAGGAAAATACGGAACCCATATTCCCTCATTTTTCGTCTACAATATCTGTGCACAATTTCATTCATTTCGGTTCACTTCTTCTTGCCTTTCGGGCGTCAACTTTCATCATTTTGGATAGGGGATTTTGTCCCCTAAAACAGGCATTCGTTTAGTTTTTGCGTATTGTCCATACACAAAGTGTCATCGGAATTCTTCGTCCTTTACACACATCAGACATATTGTTACTAGCACTTTTGATATTTCATGATCAAAGGTTTGGAGGGGTCTGCGTCCCACCTAACCGTTTTTTCCAGGAAAATACAAAACACGTATTCCTTCATTTTACGTCTGCCATATCTGTGCACAATTTCGTACACTTTGGTCCAGTTGTTTTTGTCTTTCGGGCGTCAACTTTCAAAATTTTGGGTGAGTGCTTTTGCCCCCGTAAAACAGTTTTTCCGCAGAAAATAAAAAACATGTATTCGTTTATTTTATGTGTAGTATCTGACTGTCAAATTTTATCAAAATCGGAGTGTTACACTTGGGAAGTGTTACTTGTAAGAATATACCGTAATGCCATTGATACCAGGTGGAATTAAAGAACACTTTTAAATGGGATTACAATTTCGTTTCCGGTCTGTTTATAACATTACTTTATTAGAACGATACACTCATTGCCATTTGCTATTTTTGTTATGTGATATACGTAGCAGACAGTTTTCCTTACATGTCTCTAGAAAATATTTTTCGATTTCGTGTGAGTTAGAATTAAGTTTGACCGGTTCATAAATGACAAGTAAGAAACGTTTAAGAGAAATACAGAACTGTTGCATTATTATTATTATTATTATTATTATTATTATTATTATTATTATTATTATTATTATTATTATTATTATTATTATTATTATTATTATTATTATTATTATTATTATTATTATTATTATTATTATTGATATTTTTGAAACATTAGAAATACGTGCTTACGAGGATTCGTGTCGGGTCCCCTCCGAAAAGAAAAGTTGGATATGTGCCTGCACTGAATGATAGACGTATGAGTCAAGGTATAGACGAGCGTGCTAGGCGATCGAGTCCGGAGCATCAAAAACAGACTAAGACCACAACTTGCAGTTCTTCTTGCCGATTGATGCTGCTTTTTACCTGCTATGATATGTCGGATAATAATGTGAAATAAACGAAGGTCAAGACCATGGCGTATTGGTGTTTCATGCACCTAAACCTGTAAAATATTTGTGCCGAAAACATCTTTCACTCACTAGCTAAATTTGAGGGTATGATCGCTCATCTTCCCTTATAAAGTATAGTCTTATAAAGAATATATATAGCACAATAAAAACCTTAAGACCAAATCCAATGATTTTCTATAGTTTTCTTTTTTAATAACGGGAAACATTCATTTCATCACGATAAATCACGTTTGATACTAAGATGTCTGTTTCTGACTATATATAATTTTCATACTTTATTGGAGATAATTTTTTTTTTCAAGAAAAGAGGATGATAAAGGAAGCTATACAACACCATAAACTGAAAGCAATCGGTATTACTAATAGTACACTAATTCTAAATAAATACGTCATCAGAGGAAACAAAAAGTTATTTCCTAATTGTATTGTTTCAGTTTTATCAACATAAAAATTATACACTTTCTACAATGTTTTGTAAAGAAAAAAAATTGAACAGGACCGGATGGGATTCGATCTGGTGTCAAAACAGCATAAGAATTACTAGTCCGTCACACTACCCACTTAACCACACAGATTTTCTTTTGTTGCCGATCTTTTTCTTAAGAAATAAATGCTCATGGCTATAGAGCATGTCACTTCCAAACTTAAGACAACAGTTTTTCTCTTTGTTTATATATTTTCGCATAACATCTTGCTTACAGAAGCTAATTTATATTTGGCAGACAATTCACACCCTAGATTTAAGCCAATAAATGCAATATTTTACTCCAATTTCCATTCCTTGGTTCAGGTCTTCTCCTACTAATCTTGTTATTCCCTCTGCAATCGTGCTGTGCTACTCCAAAAATTCCCTCGAAAACATTATTGCCAGTATACACAAAACCGAACATAATTTTGTTTTTTGCTTATATTTTTATTATTTTATTATATTTTTTGGAAATATCTCCTTAGATGGATTGCTTTCTATTATCTCCACTTACTAATAACTAAATTTTACCCATAAACATATGGAAAATGAAATAATTGCGAAAAATCGTGAGTTACAGTATACGCGCAATATTTTTTGCGCATGGGAGTACATTGCGCTGTCGATATACTGAAAGAATACAGTCAGTTGTGTTTAGAGTTATCCAAGAGACGAGAAATCTCTCGTCTCGTCTGACAGTCTTAAATAGTTTTACTGTTAAATGATCAATCGTATAGAAGTATAAATTGATAAGGTAATTATACAAAACACAATGAAGAGCATTTATCTACGTTTAAAGATATGCAAATACTTCAATAATAAACATGGTTTGAATATTGCTATATCACATCTTTCGGGGACATCTCGTGACGTGAAAGGATTCTGATAACTTCTATAGTGCTGCCAAAAAGTCTTGAGCCGTGGCAAAAATGTGAACTAAAGCCCACACCCTCCACACACCCACGCGTTGAGCCAATAAGGGTTCAGCTGCTGCTAAGCGAGAGAGCCTTGCAGCCGACTATGCAAAAGGGAGTGGAATTCCTTCAGTCGATAGCAGCGCTCGGAACAGAGAACTAGGTGTCAAGTCAATGTGGTATATCTATAGAAGAAATTAGAAGAGGTGTAGATTTTGTACATAAATTTACAAAACCAGACCAGAAAAACTTTTCGAGAATCGAGACGAGACGAGAGCTCTACAAAATTTTACGAGACATGTTTACAAAATTGTTGACGAACCCAGGCGAGTGATCTACCAGCAGACTGAAGATACCTTATGGCTAAATGTAGCAGCAAGTCGTCCGATTCTGCATGATTATTTGCATGTGAAGAAACTTTGTGGTCTCTGGGTGCCCTATCGTCTGACTGAAGAGCAGATGACACGACGTGTTACATAGTGCCGGGAAATGCTGGAAATGTTTGATAAGAGACAATCTCGATATATGAACAACATCGTGACAGGTGACGAGACTTAGCTGTACTATTATGATGTTTCGACCAAGACTCAGAACAAAGTTTGAGTTTTTGATGATGAGGATACATCTATAGCTGTTAGAAAATCACGATCAGTAAAGAAGAAAATGATAGCTGTATTTTTCAAATCTAGTGGAATTGTGGAGCGTGTAGTTTTGGATACACAGAAGACAGTCACTCCTAAATTGTGCACTGAACAGTGCCTGTCTAAAGTAATCGAATCTATGAAGAGCCTACGACCAATTTCAAGAATGGATATCTGGTTACTCCGTCTTGACAATGCTCCAACTCACCACGCGAAAGCCTGCACTGAATATTTGACCACTACAGAACTGAATCTTCTTGAGCACCCTCCTTACAGTCCAGACTTTGCTCCCTGTGGTTTTTCACTGTTCCCGTATGCAAAAATGAAGCTGAAAGGAATGCGGTTTTCCAGTGATGAGGATCTTCTGAGGGCTTGGGATAACGAGTGTGCCTTACTCTCTAGTGAAACTTGGCAGATCTGATTTAACGATTGGTTTCGAAGGATGGAGAGTGGTATTCAATGTGTGGAAATTATTTTGAAGAGTTAAATAAATAAAACTGTATTGCAAAACTTTTCTAGTACCTTTTGTATTAATTTTAAAAAATTATACCATGAATGAATCTCGAAAAAGAGTATTTTGCATAGAGTCGACGTTCCTTGGTTGGAAACATTAACCGCAATATGACATGCAAGAAATTCTTGCATTCCTTCGGTTGATGGAAGGAGACTGAACAGAAAGTCATGCAAAACCATGTTTACAATGTTAATCTAGCTCAAGCCCCATACGGTCTGGAGCCAAACTTCTATCCCTGTGTAGCTGAAAGTAGTAGTCTACCACTGAGACACAGAGTTCCTTTATCCATAGAATGGAATATGTTAACCTTACATGAGCACTACCCTTTACTTTACCTTACCCTTCCACAACATCTGCGGTCAACAACACAAGCTAATATATACATGTTCTTACATGGATGTGTGACTAGAACATGCAGTGGCTTCTTATAATATTTGTACGTATAGCATTATGAGATGTCAAAAAAAGCTATTCTCCTTGTAAAGTAAACAATAATAAATAACAATAAAAAAAGCAGAAGAATAACCAAAAACAGATATGTGTAAAAAATGATTATGTGTTTCTGTGACAAAGAATTCAATGCATTATTTTGTTTTGTTTAAAAACAAGTAGCCATAAAGAATAAGTACACGGAAGAATATGACAGTGAATTGGTCGGCCACTTCTTACATCTCTCAGTCATTTTTCAACTCAAGATATATGAGTAATCTGATGCTGGGAAGAAACAACATAAAAACCTTGTCCTCCGTCACCGTCGCTGTTTAATAATTCTGAGGTGCACGACAACTGGTGGTGGAGGAGAAATGTACAAGGAATCGAGAAATTACTGTCATTTTACAGGTGTGGAAGAAAATATATTTTTACTGTTTCAAAGGAGAAACATTCGTATATTCATAATAATAAATACAACCACAACCACATATACTATACTGTACACAATACACACAACAAAATATGAAAGTTGCTGGTATATTGCCTATCTCAGTTGAATTTTTTATTCTTTCTTTCTTTTAAAAACGGTCAAAGAAATTGTTCAGAAAATAACTATCTGAAATATAATTTTCTACGTTTCCATAAACAAATAAGGATTCGTTTCTCCGTGGAATAAGGAAACGTTTCTGTTTTGTTCGTTTCTGAAATGCAGTAGTGTACTCATGTTTTCCATTGGTGGTTGATGTACTTTAAAAGTTTGATCTTACACTACATCTATACTCTTTTCTTTTATTATAAAAACAATTTAGTTATAGCTCAGAATATAAGTGGTAGTACTTTAAAATTACTTATCATTTTATCGAATGTGGAATAATACTACTACAATACTACCTAGACAAAGTGACTAGTGCTAGTGAACCCCCCAAACCCCAAAAATAAATTTCTGGGTGACTGCCTGAAAAAAAAATAATTAAAGAACTAACGACCATGCCATTAGTAAAAAGAGATCACGTTTGGATAAATTTCTAATTGCTCTTTTTATACTAATTTGAGCTATTTTAAAACATATGCTCCCGTGAGATTCATAAAAAGTGATCTTAAATGTGAGATATAAATAAATATAAATATCCCAAATTTGAGGTCATTTTCCCCGTGATCCTATTGACATATATGTCTAAAAATAGTATCATTGGATTCAGCATTCTCAAATTAGTGTAAAAAGAGCAATTAGAAATTTATCCAAACGTGATCACTTTTTACTAATGGCATGATCGTTAGTTCTTTAATCTATTAATATATATATATATATGTGTGTATTTATATACTATGTAGTATATATAGTATATAAATACAGGGGCGGATCCAGAATATGATCAAGGATGGAGCTAAACCATATTTTGCTGTTTTATCCAGTGTAAAGCAGGATTGAAGCCCATTTTATCCAGTGTATACCTGAGCGTCAAGGGGGGGAGCTATAGCCCCTATAGCCCCCTTGGATCCACCACTATATATATATAAAGATCTATATAATTATTTGTTCGAGTGTAATAGGTAAAGTGTGTTAGTGCCACATAACAAAGAATCGGTTAGTCGGTTAGTTTTTTAGTGCGATTATAATGCATTGCCAGTTACATGGACACCAATACCCATCCATGACGTCAGATCCATCCATCAGATGTGACAGATGGTAGAATAAAAGAAACTGAATAAAAATAAGAATGCATAAAGAAATTAATTTTCTGAATAAAAGAAAAATACATATATATTAAATATTCAAATAAAATACACTTGAAAAAACATTTAAATACTACAAGAATGTGAGATGCTAATTGGATATTCAATGTGTCATACTTTACCCTTACAATGCAATTAATGCTTAGGTATTCTTTTTCCTAAATTTATACGTAGTTAATAGTCTATCTTGGTGATTGCCTCCCAGAGGCTTCTACATTATTACTTCGAAGCTCTGGTTGACAAAATGATGCACAGAATTGAAATGATCGAAGTAGAATGATTCTTTGGTTTATTTTAAGTCTGACTTTTTATATCCGTGAATGTCCTTGTTTGTTTAAACTATTTTTTGCTTTTTTTGAAATTTTGACACTATTTTTGAGTTTTAGAAAGTCCAAATAATAGTATCTAATAAATATTGTTATTACATTTCAAAATATAAAATATTGATTATTTCTGTTTTTCTGTCCAATTTTTGAAAAAAAAAAAAAGTTATTTATCACATTAGAACGTCACCAGATATTTTTGTAACTTTTCTTGAAAACAATCACAGATGCACATATCGAGTTCAGTTAGATGTTATGTTACAATTTTCGTTGTTGTGGGAGAGTTTATTTTCCAGTTCCCACAACCTTGGTCTCAGGTCACTGTCATTTTTGGCTGTTTTGATTGTTTCTCCCCTTCCGCGTGCGCAAATATTCGCACTGAAAAATATAATCTTATCTGTCCATTCTGTTCCATGTTGATTAAAAAAAAAAAAACTTTATGCACTATTATGTCGTAATTCACTTATGTTTGTCATTACGGGCAAGTAATTGGGCAACTTTTTCAACTTTGGGGAGAAGGCGTTTAGTGGTGTAGGAAAGAAGGGAAAATATTTATAGGACCGCTTATCTTGACAGGAGCTGCAAGGTTTCTTTCTTTTTTTTTTAAATCGAATTTTGTAAATATCCATTTTTGGTTAAGAGAATGCGATTTAACTAGGTATAGGTTTCTCAAATCATGTTCAGTGGTGTTTCGATTAGTACACCAGGAAGAGAGCGTCCAACTTTTAACTTGGACACGACTCTAAAGATTTCAACACTCTTGGGGCCGCATGTATGACTGGTAGTTATGTCGAATCTGATTTTGTAGACCACATATATCACCCGTCGTACACTAATCTAACTTTTTAAGCCATATAATCCAACAGTGGACATGAATTCAATAAAGTTGAGAGCAGAAATGCAAAGGATCAGAAAAAAACAACGTTTTTTTAATTTTTTTTTCCCTCGGTTCTTTTGCCTGGGAAATTTTGGCCCTTTTTAAATATTTCAATTTTAACTATCTCATCTAAAGAGAAAATCCTGAAAAACGTGTTAAAGAATCAAAGAAAATTGGTCATTCGACAGAACAGAAAAAGTACAAATCGGTGGACGCGCTCTAGTTCCAACAAATTTTTTATAAGGCATTAAATTAACGTTCAACGACAAAATGTTCCAGTAAAAATTTTAATGGTGTTGACAAAATTGTTCTGAAAATATTATTTAAAGTTTTCGTGGAAAAAAATATTATTTGAAATTTATTATAAACTAAAACTTAATTATAACTACATACAGGGCCGAATTTAGGGGGGTGCAGCGGAGTACGTGCACCCCCCCCCCCTCCGTTCTGAATATACACTATCTAAAGTGAGAAACTGGCAGTGGAAATAGCAATAATTTCCTAATATTTAGTGTCATGTTTCCGTTTCGGGCTTAAAAGAAAGCGGTTTTGCTAAACACAATAGTTAAGTCAGTTCCTCATACACATCACAGATGCCTAAAGACATTAAAAAAAAAAAAATAAATAAATTTGATTCAAATGTACTGATAGTTATTGGTGCACCCCTCCTCAGAAAATCCTGGGTCCGGTCCTGACTACATATAACATCTTTTGAGGCCACTAAAATGCAAGGGGAAGAACGTTTAAAACGCTATCCACAAGTTTCTTATTTTTTTAAAAATGACATAGTATAATAGTAAAGAAAGAAGGAATTCTGTGAAAAATGATCTTAAACTGATGTCATGGCCAAAATAGCAGTGTATGGCTTTAATTATGTAAGTGGAACTCTCTGTAGCTTAAGATAAAATGTTTCCCAAACGGAGGACGAGATATGAACAAAACAAAAATGGTTCTGTATCTTTGCTTTCTAGTTTAATGGTACTTTTTTCTTGCCTGCCAAATTGAATTTAGGCAACAAGTAAAATATACATATTAAGATAAATAATACCGGGGTATTTGATAAAATGGTTAGGCAATCAAAACAACCCTTGAGATGTGGGTATTGCATAACTTACACTTAAAGGTAACAATTGCAATGCAGTTTGAAACCCAATCAAGCCGCGGACTGAACTTAGGACTCACAAGTACTGGATGTTGTAAACGCACTTTCTTAATTGTAGAATCTATTAGAAGGAAACAAATGCAGTCCTTGAACTAGGAAGTCATATAAAGTAAGAAAGAAGCGAAAATTTCCTTTTATTTCTTTCAAAGAACCGCCTTTTTATAGGCTACATAAAAAACTTCATTCCAAAAAAGCCTAGTGTAAATCCTAGCAGGAGTGGCCTCTCCATGAAACATATAAACGTGGCCCACAGCTGCTCGGCAAAAAGTATAAATATTGCTACGCTGGAAATGAGTGTTGCGCTACTGATCTGACCTCAAGTTAACATTCCCTACAAACTAGCTCGGCAGTGAGAGTTTTAATGAAATTTGCCGAGTTTTTTTTTTTTAAGTAATAGAAAGCAAATTAGGAATATTTTCAACTTTGCGAGCACGTTTAGTAGCTTTGCACAATCAATACATTCGGGGAATATGTAATTTTTATACTGAAAATAGCGGCAATGACTTTCATGAATTATGGTAAACATAATTTCTGGATATACCTTGGTTTTGACTTTCTTTCCGAAAAATGAATTAATGGTGTCTAGAGAAAAAGTGTACTCAGATTGTGCATCAAATTACATTTTTATCTTGTAGATTAGATTATTCAAATGACTTTTATGTAATTTGAATATCATTTCATCAGCGGAAAATAGCGAATTACCTAAGTCGACATAACGAAAAGTCGGTTGGTGGGTTCAAGGACGAATGTTCAAAATGGTATCTGCATGATAATTAAGTTCTGGATGAAGATCCAATCAAAACATACAATAGATCAAAACATTGTTCATTTTTTGTACATGTGACACATAAGCATTATAGCATTGTTGGAAACTAATTTCTTGCACAAACAGCAGATTTTTGCCTTGTAAACGATTAGACTAATGTAATTTTCTGAGCAGAAATTTATATAAACGTGTAGCTATGGGAGTGTTCAAAGTGAGAAAAAAAAAAAAAACAGAGGCGGTATGTTTTCTTACGAATTTGACTCGACATGCCGGTGATCTAAACGCTGAAATACAATGATGGTATGTTCCCTGAAAGATGGCATTTCTATTTACATAATGAGTCAAAACCATGGGAGAGCTTTTCGTAGTTACGGGGGCATGGAGAGACTTTGTCCCCGCCCCCAACTTTCTGTAAATAATAATAATAAAAAAGTCACCTTATGTTGTATTATAAAGAAGTATAGATGAAAATGCTCTAAAGCCGATTTTTTATATTAACAACTTTTCAACAATTTCCCGCGGGTAAACTCCCGTAGTTTCCACTCGACTGAGGTATTTCAGACCGGAAGCTTGTTATCCAATTATATTATTAGAAAGACGCAAAAATACGTTTTAATGAAAGTATATATATATGCTCCATCAATTTAATATTCTTAACACACGACACAATAACCGAACATTTAAGCAAAATAACAGATTTTTTTTGATTGCATAAACTATATTTTTTCTCGTAAATAACGGACTCAGGTAGACACAAAAAAAGTTCCGGTGAACTCATAACAATACTTTCCGATTTCAGTTTAAACGAGTCGCCCCAATATATTGCCTTTTGTTTGAATTGAGCCCATGAGTGATTTCTTTTTGTCATTGGACCATTATCTGCAACGAATACTAGTACTTGTGCAGGAGCAAAAGGTAAACTTCTTTGTAGACATCTCATTTTAAAAGCAAAAAATAGTAAAAATATGACAAAAATGTTGTTTTGTAACTTAGAGATTATTTTTACTTAAGAAATAAAATGTTTGACGTACAAAGCTATTCGTCAATTACTTTGTATAAAGATATATTTACTAAAGATATATTAGCATCCACTTTCCAGTGGCGGTATGCCTAATCACTGAAAAAACAGTGGCGGTATGTTTTGATCACTGAGAAAACCAGTGCCGGTATTAAATACCACCGCACACTGTCCTATGAAAAAATGTAGAGGCCTATTTCCGCAGGAAATTTAATGTAGTTTAATTTTGAATTTTATTTTATTTATTTATTTCTCGCTCGATCCCATAGTCTTTTTTTTTTTTTTTTTAGATATTTAAGAAAAACTTTTAAAAAACTACTTTTAACCACCCCTTCCACCGACCCGCACCCTGAGAAGTTTTAGTATGTCGTTTAGGACACTTCCGTCACGACTGTGCCAAATTCCGAAACTGCGTGGTTTATTTTTTTAAATCAGCGTTTTTTCGCCTTCGTTCAGTGGATCATTATAACAAATCCGTGCCCCATGCTCCTTTAGTCTTAGATACATAACCTCATTTTACGCACAAAATCTCTAATTTTTGTGCATATTATAAAATCATTAATTACATTATTTTTTTAAACGCTTTTTACGTTTTCATGTTCAGTCAGTTCTAGCATAAGTCTATCATACTTGCACAATCTGAAACGTAATACACGACGATCTCCTGGATGTTATACTGCATATGCCACTATACAGCAGTTTTGGTTGCATATATAGTTAGCAAATAGCAATATTAATAATTTAATTAATTAAACGCATTGAAATTGATATGAGGCGTTCAGAAGTCAAACCGATTAACTGCATTTTTGTTGTTTTTTAGTTGTACACATTTTTGACTTGGAAAAGATACATTCTTTGTAGAGGCAAGATCGATTAACTCCAGAGCTTCCTTCGTGGCTAATTGGTTAGCGTACGCGCTTCTGAGGCGGGAGATCCGGTTCGATTTCCGGAGAGAGCTCATGTGGTTTGGATTCCACGTTAATCAGTAGGTCCTGTCTCATATAGACTCGCTATTAGGGACGCTAAACTGAAAATCAACTTAACTCGATTAACTCCATAGTGTAACAATTTGCCACTAGAATGCGTAAACGTTCTGATCACTCTAATTTAAATACATTGTATCGAAGTTACTAAAATGCTCACTTCCCTAAAAATTCTCGTTTGATGGAGTTAATCGATTTGGCATCTGAACGGCTCATATATAAGAGTAACAATGGAACATTATTGTCACCTGATTTACGTCACTGTGTAATATTGCATAACGACGGGTAATGAATTAAATCGAAGTTGCAAGATTTAAGAACACGGTTGAGCCATTGTAAAATAATAATAATAATAATAATAATAATAATAATAATAATAATAATAATAATAATAATAATAATAATAATAATAATAAAATAATTAACTCTATGGGCTATGGAATCGAAGGTTCAATGCCGCGTTCACAAAAGCTCTCCACTGACTTCTATCCTTAGCTAATTGCATCCAGTTTCTACTTTGTATTCCAATCTCTGCGAGATCCATCTTAATATTGTCCTCCCATCTGCGCCTAGGTCTTCCTAACGGCCGATTTCCGATTGGTCTTCCAGTCAAGACTTTGAAAGCGTTTCTACTTTCTTCCATTCTAGCTACATGACCCGCCCACCTAAGCCTCCTAGACTTCACGACCCTAACAATGTTGGGTGAACCATATAAATTATGTAGTTCCTCGTTATGAAGTTTCCGCCATTCCCCATTCCCGTTCCTCTTGGGTCCGAATATTCGTCTCAGGATCTTGTTCTCAAATACTTTCAGTCTATGTTCTTCCCTCAGAGTAAGTGACCATGTTTCGCAGCCATACAGAACAACAGGCATGATTATCGTTTTATATATTTTAAGCTTTAAATTCCTCGACAGAATTCGCGACGACAAGAGATTGTGAACCCAATAGTAACACGAATTCCCTGCTTTTAGTCGACATTTAATTTCTTCGTGAATATGATTTTCGTCTGTTAACATTGATCCTAGATATTTGAAACTATCCACTTTATCAAAAGTATTATTTAATATTTTAACGCGTCCATAATTTGCTGTATTCCGGTCCCGACGCACTTCCATGTATTTAGTTTTCTCTGCATCTACTTCTAAACCCATGTCCTTGCAAGCGTTTAGTAAGATCTCTGCATTTCTTTCTATTGTTCTCCTATCATCCCCTACTAAATTTAAATCATCAGCATATGCCGTAACCTGATGAATACCGTTCAACTGTAGGCCTTGGTTGCTATCTTTGATTTTCCTTATAACGTATTCCAGAACGAAGTTAAATAATAATGGTGACAACGCATCTCCTTGTTTCAGGCCATTTTCGACGTGAAAGCTCGTGGACAGAAATCTTCCTACCCGGACTTTACTTTGGGATTCATTTAAACATATCTTAATTAATCTAATTAACTTTCTCGGTATTCCAAGTTCTGTAAGAACGTTGTATAATGTTTCTCTCCTAACCGAGTCGTAAGCCTTTCTAAAATCAATAAATAGTTGATGTACCGGGGTATTGTATTCCCACTTTTTTTCGAGTATTTGGCGAATGGTAAATATTTGGTCGATAGTTGATCGATTTCGTCTGAATCCGCACTGATAATCTCCAATAATTTCATCTGCGTATGGGGTCAGTCTTGCTAATAAAATATTTGATAGGATTTTATAGGACGTTGATAGAAGAGAAATGCCTCGATAATTATTACAGTCAGTTTTGTCGCCTTTCTTGTGAATTGGAACAATGATTGATTCTTTCCACTCTTGTGTGGCAATTCTTCCTTGTTCCAGATAAGGAGAATGAGTTTGTGTATCTTGTTCCACAATTTTTCGCCTCCAGCTAAAATTAACTCAGCCGGAATTTCATCTACACCCGGAGATTTGTATTTCTTTAATTTCTTTATAGAGGTTTCTACTTCTATTTGGTTGGGTTCTGGAATATACGTTTCTGCGGTGTGTATCTTCTTTTCTCCACGCACACTAGTTTTTGGTTGCGTGTTAAGCAAATCGTCAAAGAAATCTTTCCATCTATTTAAGATGCTATCCGTGTCAGTGAGAACTGTACCGTCAGATTTCTTTAATATATAAGCACGAGGTTGATAGCCTTTCTTAAATTTGTTGATCCCCTTATACATGTCCCGGATATTTTTATTTTTACTATTATCTTCAAGTTCCTTAATTTTAGGTTTCAGAAAATCGCGTTTCTTTGTTCTAAAAGTTTTGGAAGTTTCCCGCCTGATATCTGCGAAATTTTGTATAGTTATTTCATTCGGGTTTTGTAGCCAGCGTAATTTTGCCTGTTTTCTCTTCTCTGCTAGTTTTATGCGTTCCTGGTCTAACCATGGTTTGTTCCTACGTATTTCCGCGTGTCCCAATTTTTCTTTTGCTGAAATTTTAATGCTATCTCTAATTTCAATCCAGGTATCCTCAACACTAGTGCACTCCGAATCTTCTAAAGCCGAGAATCTATTCGAAACTTCAATCTGGTATGTCTCTCTTACCTGGCTCTCTTCTAATTTCTTTAAATTGAATCTCTCCGTTTTCGGACAATGAATATTACCTTTATTCAACGATAACCTCTCTCATATTATCGCTGCTACCAGGTAGTGGCCAGTGTCACAATCAGCCCCTCTAAACGATCGGACATCAATTATGCTACATTGCCTTCTTCTATCTACTAAAACGTGATCAATTTGATTATGTTTTCCCGTCTGGTGATGTCCAAGTGTATTTATGAACGTCGCGATGTGGGAATTTCGTACTCTTCACGATTAGGTTTTTGGATGTTGCAAAGTTCACGAGTCTAACACCGTTGTCATTACTTTCCTTATGCAGACTTTCGTTCCCTATAATCGGTTTGAAAATATCCTCTCGTCCTACCTTCGCATTGAAATCCCCTAATAGAATTTTCATATGGTATCGCGGGAGTTGGTCAAATATCCGTTCCACTTCTTCGTAAAAACTGTCTTTTATATCGTCATCCTTATCTTCAGTTGGGGCATGTACATTTTAAAACAAGAATATCACACCACCGTCCCTTAAGAGTAATAAAAGAAAGTCTGTCAGTAACAAATTCAACCCGTTTAATTGCTGGTAATATACGTTTATGTTAACATAATAATAAAATAGCATGTTAAAATTGTGAACATAAAATCTTTTCCGTCAATAGTGATTTTTTATATTCTTTCATCCTCATAAAGATTAACGTATAATGATATTACATTGTATGTTGATTTCAACAAAACCTGTTCATGAACTAATTACATTTTCTGCATAATGTACTCCAACAAATAATTAATGCATTCTATGCTTTAGTTGAAAATCGCAATAAATATTTTCAGATACGAATATTTCTTATGTTCATCACTGCAGCTATATATTTAAAACAACCTGAAATTTAACGCGAATTCATAGTTGGAGACATTTGGTTCGGATGAAAACATGAACATGGTAACAAGGAAAATGTCTGAACGTAAGGGGGTGTTTTTCTCTTTTGATTTTCAGCATTAGCTAAGAAAGAAAGAAAGAAAGAAAATGAAAATGATAAATTGAGAGTGCAGTGTGTCGTGGCATACGTTTGCTTGTAACAGATTTAAATATGCTGAAACATAAACTGGAAGGTCGAGCCTAACTTAACAATGACTCTTCTTACGTCATGCTTCGTTAAAGAGTCAGCAGGAGGACACACTGTTGCTCTCAACAAAATAAATAAATAAATAAGAAAGACAAGAAGATGGCGAATCAAAAACAAAAGAGGCACGAAAAGCAAAGACCTCTTCTCCTACCGACAGTATCTAAAAACATAGAGAAGACAATACATTATTCAAATAACTCAATAATAGCTGAGTAGGATTATATTTTTATTTTTTAATGCTGAAAAAAAGAGAGCAGCTTATGAACTCCGAAATGAGAGCATTAAATCCAACAGGTGAACTCTGACAAGGAAATACAAGTTTCGCATGCTTCGAAATAATGAATAATTTCTTTAAGGAATATGATTCGAGATGGCATGTTTGTTATAACTATTAAAATGCATTTTCTAATACATGATGCCAATTTTTAATAAGGGATCTCCTCTTGATGGAGATAGTATATCTATATTCCATCAATAAAGAAAGAGATTGACATATAGCATAAGATATTGCTGTATATCCTGACGTGTAGCATAAAATATTACTGTATATCCTTTTTGTTCTGAAAATTGATATTTACGCTCACAAAAACACAAAGTACATCAAAAAAGCACCATTAGACATAGCAATGACACAAGTCATGTGCACCTCAAGCCTTTTACTTTTGAGCCCTGTAACGCTGTTGATTTTGATAAAATCTTGTAAAATTACATTGAAGTATCTAAAGATCATTTGAACAATCATTTAGTAAATCTTGTAAAATTGTATTAATATGTCCAGATGCCATTTGTACAATCTTCTGATAAGTCATGTAAAATCTCATTGATATGCTAAAGGCCATTTGTATCATCTTTTGATAAGTCTTGTAAAATTTTATTGATATGCCTAAAGGGCATTTGTACAATCTTCTGGTAAATCCTATAAAACCGTATTGGTATGTCTAAAGGCCATTCGTACAATATTCTAGGATATTCTTGATAACCTTAGTTGAGGGACTAATATTGAATGTGCTTTACTATTCGCTGATAGGCTATTAGAAGATAATAATGTTAACCTGGCTACATCTTTGAAAGTGTTTTCTGTCAGTTAAAAACTTAAAATTTATCAAAGGTTGTAGAACTAGCTCTAAATATGCAACAATATGCAAACTAACTTTAAGTGAAGTAACTATTGTATCAATGATAAAAGTAGCCAAATGTACCAATACAACAAAAGGCAGTTTTAATATAGTAGGTACTTTCCCAAATCTGACCTCCCTGAGGCGATATTATATTAATCGAGGCCTTTTACGCTGTATTACGGGCTTTTTAGCGTTGCGGTGTTGCCAAATTATGCCCTAAAGGGTTGAAATTCCCTATATTTTGTATATTTATAGTGTAAAACATGCAACATTGTAAGATATAATTTAATTAAATTTTGATATCAATTTAATTAACCCTTTAATCAAACTCCTATCAAAATGATTAACCCTTTAATCAATCTCCTATCAAAATGATTACCCCTTTAATCAAATTGCTATTAATTTATTCAATTAAAGATGATTTCGTAGAATTAATGTAATCGCGTATGATGATATACGTACCGTTATTACCTTATAGTACTATTTAATTATATCAAATTAACCCTTTAATTATTTTTATTGACTGAAATAAATAATATAATATTTACTTACCGCTGACGTCACTACATCCATTGGAGATTTGCGATTACAGCGCCATGAAATTAGTAGCGGGAAAATTGGGCAGCATTTCCTGCATGCTGTTTTGAAAACGAAGAAATGAATGACGGGCATTCCTGGATCTTTTTTTTTTTTTTTTTTTTTTTTTTAGTGCTAGCCGAAGGCTAGCTCCCTTGCGAGGGTTACGCCCTCTATCCGGGGTGAGGAATGCAGAGACTGGGGAAGGAAGGATATTGGAGGTGGTCTATGGGAAGTAATAGTAAACGGAAAGAATCATTTATTTTATTTAGATCATAATTTCAGTTTATTGCTTTTATTGCATTTTATTCAATTTCATTGGACATTATGAACTTTGTTCATAATCATGAGGACAGGGAAAAAAATGACAATGAAGTGCATATGACAGGACAACACAAGGATATGTTAGTGAGACGAATGCAGATTATCTTCTTGTCCAGGGGCTGCTCTGGACAGTAATGTAGACAAGTGGAGCCCTGTTAGCACAATAGGTTACGGTGCAGCATATGTAGGTGATATATGAAATGGAAGGTGATCAGAAGAATAAGCTGAAGCGACAAAATGATCTGGATGGTCTGGTGGAATGGTTTTGAGATATAAAGAGAAGAGTAGGGATAGAGGGCAAGTAGAAAATTGATATCCTAAATCATAGTGGCGGTCGGCATCCATAGTATCTAGAAGTAATGGATGACGTTGCTGAAACCGGTTTGTGATGAACTTTAGGCGCAACTGTTCAAGATGACGGAGAATGGTAGGAAAAGAGATACGGTCGTAAAGCTCCTGTGTCGGACTGGGAAGCTTGATCCTATAAGCCAGACGAAATGCGTGCCTTTCAAGAACTTGTAATTTCTGATAGAAAAAAGGTAGTGCAGCAACCCAAGCGGGATGACCATAAGTTAGAACTGGACGTAAGAATACCTTATACGTATTAAGGATTGTAGTGGGTTGCAATCCCCAGGTGGTACCAACTAGACGTTTAAGTAAATTGAGCCGAGCATACGCTTTACGAATGATTGCGTGAAGATGCGGCCGCCAAGTTAAGTGATGATCGATTATGATACCAAGATAGGTAACCTGTTTAGTAGGTGATATTCGTGTGCCGTGAACCTCTAGATTAAGTAGATTGGGGTTTTTCTGAACTCGAGAACGTTTTCGAGGTGGTATGAAGACTATAGCTTGAGTCTTAGTCGAGTTAATATGAAGGCGCCACTTAGCACACCATCGGAGAAAAGAGTCTATTGCTAGGCGGAGTGCAGAATTGATTTGTTGAATAGTTCTGGCCGTGCAAAGAAAAGCAGTGTCATCTGCATATTGAAAAGTATGAACATTGGGAGGAAGAGTTGGCATATCAGCTACAAACAGAAGGTATAGAAGAGGCGAGAGAGCGGAGCCTTGAGGTACACCAGAATGGATAAAGATCGGATGGGATGAGGAACTATTGATGGTAACATAAGATAGGCGGTTAGAAAGA
Source organism: Thermobia domestica (assembly GCF_964235325.1). Classification (NCBI taxonomy): domain Eukaryota; kingdom Metazoa; phylum Arthropoda; class Insecta; order Zygentoma; family Lepismatidae; genus Thermobia; species Thermobia domestica. The sequence continues at coordinate 98,209,709 of NC_137466.1, read as the reverse complement.
AAGTGGAATATGAAACGGAGGTAGCAGAGTGGAAGCCTAAAACGGTGAAGTTTAAACATGAGGGCTAAATGCCACACTTTATCAAAAGCCTTCTCTAGGTCAAAAAGAATGAGGCATGATGGCCGAGCAGTGTTATAATGATTCGTGATTAGGTTGAGAAGTCTGAGCAATTGATCATTGATGCTGAAATTAGGTCGGAAACCAGCTTGGTGTACAGGCAAGAGATTATATTGAGAAAGATGGTGATGTAATCTGATGACAATGATACGCTCAAGAATTTTGCTAAATACGGAGGTTAATTGTATTGGTCGGTAAGAAGCAACAGAATCTGGAGGTTTGTTGGGCTTAAGAAACATGAGAGTGGAAGAAGTCTTCCAGTCACAGGGGATGTAGCCAGTCCGGAGAATAAAAGAATATATATATGAAAGAAGCAAAAGAAGACAGTAAGGAGCCTCTTTGATGTGACGATAAGTTATGTGGTCGATACCAGGAGCTGTGTTGCGCTTGCGGTTTACGACGGTGGCGATATCAGATGTAGAAATTGGAGCTGTGAGAGGATTGTCGTCTGGAAGAATGTGTGCTGCACTGGGTTGTAGATATGGAGATGATAAGTTCAAGCGATCAGTAGGATGTCTTTGAACAAAATCAGATGGGAATGGGGTGAAGGTGGTCTGCAGGTGGTCTGCAAAGGCGTTCGCTTTCTCTTCGTCTGTGTGTAATGGTTGGTTATTTACTAACAGCGGATATGGTGTGCGAGTAAGCTTCCCAGTCAACATATGAAATCGCTTCCAATACTTAGTAGGGTGTGAAGTTTCAGCTAAGTTGTTACACGTCTTCACCCAGTTCCGAAGTTTATGTGCCTTGACGTAGTTACGCACAGTGCGCTGAAGTTGGCGATGATGACGAAGAGCTTCTAGGTTACCAGTGCGCTGATATTCGCGAAAGAATTCGCGAGAACGATGTATGAGAGGTAGGTAGTTTGGCGGTAAACGTGGTTGGTACCTGGATATTTCAGTTGTGGGTATATGAAGGTCAGAAGCGTGATGAATGGAGTGAGTGATTTCAGAGACCCGTGCGTAGAGATCATCTTCGGTAGTAGGAGGCTCGATGGTTACCAAGTCTTCAGTAATAGTGGTGCGATAATCATCCCACTTTGCTTGATCAAATCGTGGAACGCGACGAGGTTCAGGTAGCAAACGAAGAGGAGGAGCCTGTGGTTGGTCGATATGAAGTTTTATGGGAAGGTGATCACTACCTATAGAATCGAGCACTTCGAGAGTGCAGCGCTGGAAGAGATTGCTAGAAGAAATGACTACGTCAGGTGTGGTATTTGTGATGGGTCTGGTTGCTTTAGGTATATCAAAAATATGACCGGTGGTATGAGTAGTAATGAAGTCAAGGAAGCTTTGTTTCTGAGTATCCGGGCGGCTATGAATATTGATGTCGGCCATGATGATATAGTATTTAAAGTGATTGGAGATGTAGAGAAAGAATGAGCGTGGGATGGGGTGTCCAGGGCGTACATATATGGTAGCTACGGTAACGTAAAGGGAGTGGAAGTACAGCGTAGTAATGAGATATTCTGGAACATTAGTCAATGCAGGGTGATATTGGCGGTGACTAATCGAAGGATGGAAGCCAATGGCTACTCCCCCATTTGCTCGGCGTGCTGCGATGGTAGAATCAGAACGGAGTAGGGTGTATCGAGGTATCCTGAACGTCATAGATGGAGTAAGAAGAGTTTCGTTCAGAAGAAAGGCCTGAATAGTTTCTTCGAGAAGTAGCTGTTCGAAGAGAGTGCACTGGGAAGTAAGTGATCGAATATTAAGAAACAGTAGAGAAATACCCATGATTAAGGTGCAGCAGTAGTGTTGGAAGTGGCGGAGGAGACATGTAATTCCTCAAGAGGGGTGGCGTGAAAATAAACATGAGGTCCAGAGTAAGTAGCTTGAAAAGAATATTTAAAGATAATGCGGGCTGCATGATTGACCACCTGAAGAATATGCTGACGGAGAAACGGGTGAATGTTTTGCAAAGCTATGGTAAAGAATGAAAGGAGTTGCTGTACGGAAATTGCTTCACCAAGAGGTTGTGGTGCTACATGTTGTTGAACTTCTGGTAAGACGGGTCGCAACGGAACAGTGAGCTCCGGATTCAAAGGTTCGGCCGTTGGCCTTGCTTTGCATCGATAACTATATGTGGGGTGTTGTTCTGGGCACGTAGAGCATTGAGGTGGCTTCGTTAGGTTGGTGCAAGCTTTCGTTTCGTGGTTTCCGCTGCAATACCCACACTTGCTCGGCTGGGTGCATTTTGACGTTGGGTGTGAGTTGTATGCTTGGCAGTGCTCACACCGCAATGGTAAAGGTGGCGGCGACTTTGATGGCTCAACTCGATGTTTCTTTTTATAGATGAGGGCACCATGACTGAGGAGATCATCGATAGTGGTTTGTGAATTTGTTAAAACTCGTACCATGTAGGTAGCTCCTTGGTCATTTTTAATACGAAGGCACTTTAGAATAGAGTGTCCCTCAAGAGTGAGCTCTTCCATGACTTCGTCGTCTGTTAGAGATGGGTCGACCCCTCTAATGACAACCGAGAGAGCCGGTGTTTTCCGTGGTGGCGGTGCTTGTCGAAATGCCTTAGGTTCAAGTCGCTTCAGATTTGCGTGCTTTCCAAAGATTTCAAAACTGCACTTATTGCGCACAGTAGTTAAGAAGTTAGAATCGTAAGATTTGAAGATGATTCCGTTGCGAGTGCGAACTATCTGTGCTACAGAAGCGCGTGGTAGATATTTTAGAAGCTGCTGGAAAGCTAGTTTTGTATTTTCAAACTTTGTGTCAAAATTGCCTGGAGCAGAGCAATCCTCCCTGAGTGAACAAAAATAGTATTAGTAGCTCACAGAGCGTTAGTAATTCTCAGACCTATGAATCGAAGATCGATTCTGAATTCTGAGTTGATGATCTCCTGGATCTTTTTTTTTTTTTTTTTTTTTTTTTTTTTTTAAACCTGCAATTTCATTCCCAGTCGAAACTGGGCGGGCCACAGAAGGTAACGCCTTCTCTGGGGCCAGTGCAAACGAAGTGGTTGGAATCTTTTGTTTATAGATGGGCTCAGGATGCTATTAAATGTATAGTTGTATATTCATTATTATAATTATCTAGGGATGCAGTAGAAGAAGTGCATGAGCGTGGATGAAAACCCAAATGTGGAGGACAGAGGTTACGGATTATAGATATGCGGATGGCAATGATATATTCGACGACGTGGGTTATAGGTAGCTGTGGCCTCTTCTTGGTCATGTAAAGCAAGTAGATGGTCAACTGGAGGATAGGCATGCCGTGGTTGTGCAGGAGTCTGTTCTACTAATTCACCAAGGATAGGATGTCCTTCCGCTATACGGCGCTGAATATAACGAGTGCGCAGGCGATACAGATGCGGTAAGAGCGTGGGAATGGTGGTGCGGCGGTAGACCTCTTGAGTAGGAGTATGTGGCGGTAATGAGTATGCAAGCCGCAGAGCATGACGTTCCAGGACTTGTAATTTGTCGTAGAAGTGCTGTGGAGCTGACAACCAGGCAATATGACCATGTGTAAGGGCAGGGCGGACAAAAACTTTGTACGTATGGAGAATAAGTCTAGTGTTGAGACCCCAGTTGGTGCCGCAGAGACAGCGCAACAAATTTATACGACGTCTAATCTTAGCTTGTAAAAGGGAGAGATGGGCGGTCCAGGTAAGGTGTTTGTCAAAAATGACGCCTAGATATTTGACACTGTTTGACAATCTCCTGGATTTTTTTTTTTTTTTTTTTTTTTTTTTGAGGGATGCAGGTTTGGGGAACATCTTTATTGTTTCAAAAGCAGAAGATGAGATTAATCTGCCACTAGAGGGTTTCGCCCTCTCTCTTGGCATGGGGTGTGTTTGCATCAATTGTGCCTTTATTTTACTTATAGTTGGGCATTGAGCTGTAGAGAAATATACTAGTGATTAATAATTAATAAATATCAAAGAAACTATTACATTACAGCAACATATATATTGATAAGTTAAGAGAAAACATAAAGAAAATTTAACATAGTAAAGATAAATATAACTAACTAATATATAAGAAAGATATAATGAATGCAAGATAAATATAACTAACTAATATATATTAAATATATAATGAAGCGAAATGATAAAGAACAGTGAAGGTACTAAGAATGTGACGAAATGAATGTACAAAGATATAAAGCATTAATGGTATTGAATTGGAAGAACGACAGTCGAGTGATGATTATGAATGCAGTGCACTTGACATCACAACACAATACAATTAAATTTGTAAGTATGACGAATGCAGGTTAGTCTTCTGTCTTGGGGCGGCTCAAGACTAATGAGAAAACACTGGGAAGCCCTTGTTAGTGGTGTGATAAATAAACAGTGCTATAATGGAAAAAGATGAGGAATGTCATGATGAATGAGTTGTCGTTGGAAAAATCTGACATGATGGTGATCATCCGGTAGAGTGCGAGCATAAATGGAAAGTAAGATGCTTAGTGGCGTATAAAAGTATCTGAACTGCGATTCTTGCTCCAAATCTATAAATATGGTGTTTAGAAAAATATCCTTGTAGTCGTGAAGGCATTTAGCTATATATTTTCTACGTAATTGGGCAATGTGTTGTACAAGCGGCGGAAAGTTTATCTTGTCGTAGAGATCGTGATTATGGTAAGGTAGTTTGATACGAAATGCTAGCCGAAAGGCATGACGCTCGAGTATCTCTAATCTGTTATAAAACTTTTGGGGGGCTGAACACCAGGCGACATGACCAAAAGTGAGAATACTCCGCATAAATGCTTTATAAGTGTTCAGTAGCAATGTTGAATTTAAACCCCAGGTTTGACCTACAAGGCGACGAAGAAGTTGGAGTCTATTTTTGCCTTTTGTAACAAGTTTCTGGAGTTGTGCTGACCATCTCAATTTATCATCGAAAATGACACCTAAATAAGTAACAGTTTTAGTTGGTCGGAGGAGATGATCGCCAACACGTATCTCAAGCAAATTCGGATTACGATGGACTTTACTACGACAATTCGGCGGTAAAATAACTAAAGTTTGTGTCTTTTCTTCGTTAACAGTAAGTCTCCACTTATTGCACCAGCAAAGAAAGTCCGTAATTGTAGTCTGCAAATTGACGTTAATCTGCTGAATTGTTTTACCGAGTGTAAGAAAAGCAGTATCATCCGCATATTGGAAGAGATATGTATGAGGTGCCGGAGATGGTAAATCGGATGCGTATAGGATATACAGAAGAGGTGATAAACTTGACCCCTGTGGCACTCCCGTATAGGGGAAAATCGGATGTGATAGAGAGCCGTTGATATTAACATAGGCAATACGGTTTAATATAAAAGAGTAGATAACTCGAAGATAATTTAGAGGAACACCGAGCTTCAGCAATTTATAGAATAACCCATAATGCCATATACGATCAAATGCTTTCTCAAGATCCATGAGTATGAGGCAGGACGGTAGTGCTTTGTTATAATGATTTGTGATAATAGTGGTAAGACGGAGTAATTGATCATTGAGACTGTAATAGGGACGAAATCCTGTCTGATGAGAAGGTAAAAGGTGATGATCATTGAGATATGGATGGAGACGATGCACCAGTATTTTCTCAAATAATTTTCCCAAAGTAGATGTCAGTTGTATGGGCCGATATGACTTCACGGAGTGAGGTGGTTTGTTTGGTTTTAAGAACATGCAAACTTTAGACATTTTCCAGTCGTGTGGATAATATCCAGTTCTTAAAATAAATGTATAAATCGTTGCCAGGAAGAGAAAAAACTGTAGTGAGCACTCTTTGAGGATTCGATAAGATATATGATCAAAACCAGGTGCTGTATTACGCTTTCGCTTTAAAGCATCTTTTATTTCATCTGAGGTAATTTCGTGATTTAAAGGATGTGTTGTATCCAACTCATGGGTGATTGATGGTTGGAGCAGTTGGTTGATTGCTGGTTCAGATATGCGGGGACTTAAACGATGTGCAGATAGAGGCGGCGTAAAGACTGTTTGTAAGTGAGATGCGAAAGCATTCGCTTTCGCCTGATCAGTGTGCAAAGGCTGATCGTCCTGGACAAGAGGGTATGAAGTACTGACTTTCTGCCCAGTTAACAGGTGAAACTGTTTCCAGTATCTTGTGGGGTGTGTTTCGGTGTTCAACTTGTTGCACGTTTTAGTCCACGTAAGTCTTTTATGGGCAACTATATAATTGTGAACTGTGCGTTGCCATCGACGTGCTTGGGCTAAATATTCTGGGTTTCGTGTCTTCTCATATTCACGAAAATACTGTCTGGATTTTCGTACAAGTGTAAGATATTGCGGTGGTAATATTGGCTGATATGTTTTCCCATGATACGTAGGGATGTTCTTTGCAGCACTGTCGTTAAGAGCAGTTGTAATGCTATGAACGACATTGTTCAGATCAGCTTCAGAGGTTGGTGGTTGTAACTGATCTATTGTGGTATTGATATCAGTCCGATATTGTTCCCAGTTAGCCTTATCATATAAGAAAATAGTTCTTGTTAAGTGTGGAGACGATGGTGGTCGTGCTTGGTTAATTATCACTTTTACTGGTAGATGATCGCTACCGATACAGTCAAGAACCGTGATAGAAGTTTTAGCAACTATTGAAGCTGTACTAATGATAACGTCAGGAGTAGTCTGACTACTCGGCCTGGTATGTTTGGGTAGTTGATATATATGGCCATGCAGACCTAGGGAAATATAATCAGAAAACTGAGTTTTCTCCCTGGTGGATCGACTGTGAATATTGATATCCGCTAGTATTAGTAATTGACGATAATGCGAGAATAGGTACTGGAAGAAGTCGAGCGGAATATCATGCCCTGGACGGACATAGATTGTAGCTACGGTTAAAGCCATATTTGGTAGATATATGGTTGTCACCAAATGTTCAGGCAAGGGGACAAGTGATGGAATAGAATGAGCTCTGTAAGTTAGTTTATGGTAGATTCCAATAGCAGCGCCGCCTTGTGCTCGAGCGTTAGTATCTGCGTAATCATGTCGTAGTAACTGATACCTAGGAAGGCGTATAGATGTTGTGGGCTTAAGGGCTGTCTCATTCAAAGCAAATATATCCACATGGTGTTCTAAGAGTAGCTGCTCAAATAGTATTCGGTGTTGAGATAACGACCGAATATTCATAAAAAGAATAGTAAGAGCCATACTGAGACAGAAAGCTTTGGGTTTAAACTGCGGTATCACGTGGGACAATATGGAAATGAACATACGGACCAGAATAGGTAGCATAGAGATTAACTTGAAATATAACTGAGGCCGCCGCAATAACATGGTCAAGAATTAGCTGTCGTTGAAATGGAAAGATATTTTGCAAGATAAGAGTAATATAGCGCAGGAAATTCTCAACGGTGAGAGGAGAAGCAATAGATTGGGAAAAAGGAACAGAAGCGTCTGTTGTACGGAGCGGAACAGTCATTTCCGGGTGATCTGGTTTGGCTGCTGGCTTAGATTTGCATTTATAACTGTAAGTGGGATGTGCGTTACTTGAACAGGTTGAACAATGTGGTGGCTTCCCTGTATTTGAGCAGTCCTTAGTTTCATGTTGTCCTGCACAGTACCCACATTTGGGGACATTTGGACACTTGGAAGTAACATGCTCATTGTACACTTGACATTTCTCACATCGAACCGGAAGAGGTGAACTGGTACGAGATGGCTCAACACGATGTCGTTTCTTAAAGATGTAAGCCCCATCTTGCAACAAAGTATCTATTGATGTTTGAGACATGGTTAAAACACGAACCATATAAGTTGGACCATTGTTATTTTTGATTCGAAGACATTTTGCTACCTCTATGCCCTCGGCTTTGAGCTCCTCCAAGACTTCTTCGTCAGTTATTTCTGGCAGAACGCCTCGAATGACAACAGACATCATCGGTGAACGAGAGGGAGGTGGTTTTTGTTTGATCTTAGTACTGAGATTGGTAAGCTTGGCATTTTTTCCGAATATTTCGTAGCTGGCTTTGTTACGAAGCGTGATACCGAAGCTTTCATCATCAGATTTAATAATAATGCCATTCCTGGTAAACACAATCTCTTTGACACTGGCGCGAGGAAGGTATTTCATTATTTGATTAAAGATATGACGGCTATTGCTGTATTTGCTGTCGTAATCGGTAAGCAAAAAGGAATGTATCTTTGGTCGTGTGAGAGATGCAATAAAGTTTGGCTGCATTCCAGAAGTAGATGTCGATGGCGGCGACATGTCTGTAGTGCATTGCATTGGTTCTGCTTGTACAGGTGGTTTCTGTATGTAAGCAGGTGAACGCGATCGAGAGCGTTTGTCTACAGATTCGGCACTACTTTCGGATAATGGTCGACCGCGCCGGTTCCTGCGAGGATCCCTTCCTGTTTCTTCCGAGGAGTTACTGGTGGGAGGCACAACTATCCCCGGTAACCGATGCATGATCCAAAGGGATCAAGGCAATGGAAACAAAAATACTCAGCTGTGGGTAGTATATAGTCGAAGAGCACCCCGTTCGAATACGTGCTACAAAAGACAGACGAGTGGTCAGAGTATGACTGTAAACAATGACCTTCAAAAAATTTAGAAAAAGCCCTCCAGAAGACGAGGATCTTCTGTCAGACTCCTAAGTAGCGTATCTGTACCGTTCTCACAAGTACGTCTACAATACTTGATCACTGCTTAGTACAGTAACTAACTACAAGAAGAGTTAGGCTCGAAGTATGTATGTTTTTTTGATCTCCTGGATCCTTGAAGCTTCTATTACTAGGCTATTGCCAAATATAAAAACTTTGAGAAATTGATTTTAGTGTTTGTTTTTATGTAAAGTATATATGTTTTATATATACCCTTTGACGCTTGTGATTGTACTATTATTATATGCTTATGGATAACAGAAAATTATATAGAATTGATAAAGAACTTGAATTATTCTGTGCAGAATATAAGTGATTGGTGCTGCCATCTGTTGTACATTTTTACATTTTTGAGGAGGATAAGAGAAATTTGTGTATGAAGCGGGTGAGATTTGATATGATTGGAATGAAATGCGGTAAGAAAGAAAATGAAGAGACATATTTACAGCTATGTTAAATCTTATTGATTCAAAATTGTGCAGGAGATATAATATCCATTTTTATCTTTGATTGTTGAATTATATAGAAAGGCATGTGTGACTGTGCTATTCCACATTTAGGCATTTTAAATTTTGATATTATTTAATATTGGTCCAACGAGATTGATATTTGCGATTTAATGAGTAGAAGTATTTACATATTATTTAGATATTAACATACCGGTAACTTTTTACTTTTTGTTTTAACTTGTTGGATTGTAAGAGGAATACACAGCGCGGATTATCTTACTTACGAGACTTAATGTTGACGGTATTGGCATTATTGTGAAGACAAGAAATGATTGAGGAAATGTATATTTGGGAGTAAGCTAGTTGTTATTTTGTTTTATTGTGAAATATTATGGAAAACCTACCTTATGTGCACACAAATTTTTACAAAGTTGGATTTAGCTTTTTCGGTGATACATACTGTTAACGCATACCGGAAATGGAATACGGATTAAGATTGATTTTAAGATAGAGTGTACTGATGACAGAATTGTTTGCAGAATGAACATTTTATGCTTGGAACAGAATGTGCTGTACGTTATATATTTGATTAAACTTAGTATTTTAGGAATAATATTACCTTTAGGAATACGTTACTAACCATATTTAAGAAAAGTGCCATGATACATTATTGATCTTGTGAATTAGCTTTTACTTTGTATGATGCATTGAGTTACTGAACGCTAGGCATTTGATTTAGTTTTTGTTGATGCTGTTGGCATTGAATAATACTATAGGAATATCATTTTTGACTCGCTTTGCTATGTTATTTTAATATGCATGTATAATTGTTTATTTTTATAACTACATCTTAGAAATTTTGTTGTACTTATGTAAGAAAATTGCGTTGTATTTTTATGTACGAGGTTTACATTTAGTTACACGAATAAAATAGATGATACGATTAATAATTTAAAATGATTTGTTTGAAATACTATTTGGGTTTGGACATTTATGCCCATGTTATTTTGTGACGTATGAGGGATGACCTTCCTTCCCTTTTGCTGAACAGATTATTTGATGAAAGAAGGGGAAAGGATAGGAGATGGAAGGAACTGGCTTGGAATTTGAATATTAGGTATTATTTTGGCATTTACGTGGTATGAATGAGGAAACTCCAGGAAAAATTACACAGGCAGGTTGTTAGATTTTTTTTTTTTGAGAGGCAATGAACATGGGACCATTTGTATTGAAGTTGAGAGCGCTTGTGACATTGCTATGTGTGGACACAATTTTTTTATTTGTGAACGTATTTTTTATAACTTATATGCATTTGTTTGGATAGCTTGTATTGTATGAGATGACGCTCCTGGTGAGCAGAATATTTGATGAAAGGGAAGGGAAAAGAAAAAGATAGGAGAACGAAGGAAGTGGCTTGAAATTTGTATATTAGGTATTATTTTGGCATTTACTCAGTGTGAATGAGGAAACTCCAGGGAAAAATTACTTAGGCAGGTTGTTAGACTTTTGAGCGGCAACGAACATGGGACCATTTGTACTGAAGGTGAGAGCGCTTGCGAGAATGATTTTGGGGACACATTTTTATTTGTGAAGCTATGTGTTTATGATTTTATGTATTTGTTTGAATAGTTTGTAGTGTATGAAGGATGACGACCCTTGCCGAGCAGATTATTTGATGAAAGGAAGGAAAAGGATAGGAGAAGGAAGGAAGTAACGCGGAACTTGTATACTATATATTATTTAGGCATTTATTCGGTATGAATGAGGAAACCGCAGGAAAAAATTACTTAGGATGGCTGTTTGACTTTTGAGCGGCAACGAACACGGGACTACTTGCACTGAAGGCGAGAGCGTTTGCGACAATGCTACACGAGGAACAAAATTGATTTGTGAACGTACGTGATTATAATTTTATGTATTTGTTTAGAATGTGAGGAGAGGAACTTTTATTTTCTACTATTAATATATAAGATTTGTAGAAATTATGGATGAAGGATGTAGTGTGTATTGTGAAATATTTGAAACTATTGAAGCGAATGTTAGGGGGGATATGAAAAGTCGATATAGTGACTTTAATATTTTGACTATAATTATTTAGGAATATATGTAGGAAGATGAAATATTTTAGTTTTATATTTGGAGGCGAGCAGAACAGAGACCAGAGCATAGCGTTTGGTGCCGTGATTTTTTACTGAATTAACTATTTGTCAGTTTAGTGCCATTGATTTTGTTTGTTATGCTTTGTCTTGGCTTTGTAATGAATTTGTGGTAGGAGTAGATATAACTGGTTGCAGAGCGACGATACAGAAAACATATAGAAATGAAATTATGTGCGTATATTTGTAGGATTTGATTTTGGCATATAGCAGGCATAAAACTTAGCCGTTTAAAATTTACAGTTGTAAGGATCTTTTTATTCACTTTATGAGCTACAGCATAAACAGTATTATTGCTTGAAATAAAGACAGTTACACTGACATTTGATGGTAGAAAAACATAATACATGATATAAAAATGTAGAAATACTTATTTGATATTATTATTATTTTCATGTAAAATAAGGCTATGCGTTTTGGAGAACAAGGAACAAATTTGATTATGAAATTATATTTTAATTAATGAACGTGCACACGAACTATAGGCATTGGAAAACATAATTTAACCTATTTAAATAAAGTGAGATCTGTTGTGGAAAGAACACTTTGTAACCAAATTTGTATAATATTTATAATTTTGTTTACTGTATATGGTTTGTCATGGAAATATATTTATGTAGACTTTGTATGATAGGTTTAATTATTGTGGATGTGGGAGGAAACGGAAGAATTCCTTGAAATTTATATGTCTATTGTTATATATCGTAAGTTTAAAGCTTCCCTGAACTAAGTCAGTTTGCTTTAGAATTGAGACATAGAGAATGATTTGATTGATAAATATTGGTAGATACGTAACGACTAGCTTTTAGTGTCACGCTTGGACGTGATTTTTTTAGTTTAGCTTTTATTATTTATATCTTTAAGTATTGAACAGCAGTATTTTATATTATTTATTATATTTAAAGAAGGAAACATGAGCAGAAGAATGAAAAAGTTATGAATATATGGATTAACGATGTTATTAAATGACGAAAGTTGATTGTATACTTGGTGAAACGCACATTGGATACTATTCAATGAAGATTAAGTTAGGACTGTAATATACATGATTTACTAGTTTTTATTTTAGGTATTATTTTATGCAGTTCTGAAAGAAATTTACTATAAATCTGACTTGCTTTATGTTTGAGAATAGAATTTTGATCAGAGAAATAATATAGATATTTATATAAACCCTAGGGATTTGATTTTCCGGTGGGAACTCATGTGGTTTGAATTTCACGTTAATTAGTAGGTCCACGTTTCGTATAGCCTTGCTGCTGAACGGGACGCTACCCCAAAATCAACTCAACTTAACCTTTGGATTTGACCAGTTAAAATTTGGAATATTACAACCTATATATATTTTAATATAGTGTTTCTCAACATGTGGAATTCTAGTTTATATTTATGACACTTAAAATATGAGAGTATATATATGAGAACGTATATGCGAAAAATTTTTGTAGACAGAACTTTTTTTACTTATTTAAGAATGCTGTGTAGTTACAATAGAGAATTTTGAACCCGATTTTTAATTTATTTAGGAACTACCATATACAATATTATAATTATTTACGGTGAATGCGGTAGCAATAACAGATTGCGTGAAAATATGTGGAGCCATCTATTGCATAATATGGAAAACACGATTATGGGTGTATTTGATAGAACTACCCGGTGATGAATTACACACTTGTAACATGTGTGATAACTACATAAAATGTTATGAGAACGAGATGATACCACACGAATGTTAGACTTGCATTATATACTAACTAGATTTGTTTTATTAAGATATAGGTGTACATATTATGCGTTAATACAGACACACAATGAATTATTTATTACGGCATGAAAGAGAGATACCACATATATGTGGTGGTTGTGGAAATGCAGAAGGATGTGAACATTGCAACCTAGCATTGTTATGTGAACAAATACACAAAATATAAACTTTTATTGGAACTTATACGTTTGTTGTTCGTTTGTTTGTTTATAGCTAGTTATATTGACTTGTACCATTTTAGAGGGTTACGCAATTTTTAGGGAAGAGTGATGTATAATTGGACGATTTAAGGATTGTGTGATGTTTCATAGAAGTTTTTATTACATTATAATAATTGCTAAGGTCTTAAGGATATTTCCAATCCTTAACATTTGCTAGGAAATTAACGAGGAAATTGCAGTTAGTGTAGTATTGTATAGAACTGGAAGAGTAGAAATATGGAAAGAATAATGAATATGTACTGATAAAGTATATTATACCTGTATATTGTGAATGATGAGCATGAGGGATGAGGCGAGCTGTGCTAGTATATTACAGCACAGAAGTGTTAGGCAGATGAAGTTTTTTTTGCCTAGGGGCTGCTTAAGCTTTAATGTAGACAATGGGAACCCTGGTAGTGGTAGATGGATTTAGTGTACAAATAATGGAAATATGAGAGGCAGATGATTATGAACTTGATAATTTGCGAGGCACTACTGATTAAAGGGGGTCAGGAGGTAGATTGTAGCAATAGAGAGTATAGACCAATGATAGCGTTGGAGGATAATATTAACATGGAGAAGGATGGAGAGCTAAAAGGTACGTAGTATTTTAAAGTAAGGGGTTATGGGTTATAACGAGAGCATATGTATGCGAGACGCAAAGTTTTAAGATGAAAATGGAGTGTAGGAAACTGAATTTGGTTGCACAACTTTACTGTAGGACTAATCAGTTTGACTTGATATGCAATGCGGAAAGCACATTGTTTTAACATTAATAAGTTTTTTGTAAACTGTGTGGATGGTTTTAATCCATGCAGCATTTTTGTAAGTTAGCACAGGCCGTAAAAGACGCCTTGTATGTATTTAGAATTGTGTTTGCTTTCAGTATCCAGGACGTTTGCCGACATTTTTTTTTTTTAAATAAGTTAACTCTATTGTATGCTTTTTTGCGATTGTTTGAAGATATTTTTAACTGAGATGTTTAGTGAATGTAAGCATTAACTAAGTTACACTTGAATGTGCTTGGATGAGAGCTTGATTTAGTTTTAGGGAAAGGTAGTTAGGATTTTTTATGGATTTTTGATGTTTTACGGAGGAATGAAGATGATAATTTGTGTTTTTGTGGCATTGATTGTTAGTTTCCATTTGCTGCACCACTGAAGAAAACTGTTAATTATTATTTGTAGAGCAGTGTTGATGGATTGGATACTAGATTCTAACGCAAGAAAAGACAGTGTTGGTGGTATATTGAAAGACCTGAAGTTATCAGGAAGTGGATACATATTGGGAACATAGAGAAGATAGAGATCTGGTGACAGAGCAGATTTTTTGAGGTACTCAATAGTGAAGGAAAATAGGATGGGAGAAGCAGTTATATATTGAAATATATGACAGGCGGTTGATTTAAAATCTTGTATATCAGTTTTATATACGAGATAGGAAATTGAAGATGAATTAATGTGTATGCAATTGTGCGGTGTTTTATTCTGTTAAATATTTTTGAGTTAAATAATACAACACATGTTGGTTTGATCTAATTATAATGTTGTGTAACCATGGTAGTTATGACCGGTAGTTGATTGTTGATTGAATATCTTGGGCGAAATTTTGCTTGATGTATGGGAAGTATTTTGTGTTGTTATGTATGCATGCAGACGTCTTACTATAATACGTTATACGGTTTTACTAAAAGCAAACGTTAATTGAATTGTGCAGTAGGATGATAAGATGGTATGAGTTTTTTTGGTTGGAAACATTATCGTCTTAGAGGTTTTCCAGCTAACAGGAAAATATACAGTGTGCAGAATGAAAGTAAAAAGTGTGGGTAACAAAGTAAGTAATATAAGAGGTTATAGTTTCATATGCCGATAGTTTATTGAATTAAAGACAGGTGCACTATTCCTTTTGTTACGAACAACAGTACTGATATTTTGAACTATGATTGGTTTTGTTTGAGATTTATTTTTGCGGAAGAGTATGAAGGAGAAGATGAAATGACTGTGTTGGATGGATGTCTATATGAATATGTGGGACGGAGTGGTGTGAAGAAGCCTTGAAGGAAATCAGCAAAAAACCGCAGCTTAGGAAGAGTCTGTCTATATAGATAAGGCATCATTTAATAATGGATATGGTGTTTTACTGCTTTTGCAAAGAGCATTGAAATGTTTTTAGTAATTGTTAGGATGAGTGACATCAGAGAGAGTATTATAGATTTTATCCCGATACCATAGCTTGTAAGTACAGATATAATTTTTGATCAACCTTTGAACTTTTTTGGTGATGGCGAAATGTTTTTTGGATTTTTTTTTTTATACGTTGATATTTACGATAAAACTGTTGAGAGCGAGTGATAAATGTGAGATATTTGGTGGCAATGTTGCTCGATAAGTGAATAATATAGTTACTGGTATGTAAAGTGAACTAGTTTCTGGGATTGAAGTTGTGATGATATGAATGTTATGATACAGTTTTTTTTTTTTTTTTTTTGATGTAGGAGCGTGCAAAGGGTTTATTGTTGCCGATAGATATGTTTGTATTGATTTCAGATGAATTTATTAAAATGTTGTTTAGTTTTTCGAAATTTGTAGACTGAGACATATGTTGCGTACTAAACTGTAATTTGATTGGAACATGATCACATCAATTCCTATTGGATTGAGAACATCAATATAGATTTGTGAAATGTGACTAGCAGAAGTAATGAGAATATTTGATATGTTTTGTGATATAAACCTATTGGGTTTTTGGAAGATTATGAATGATATCAGTTATGTAACTTGTGACAAAGGTTTGAAAACTAGATTTACTCCCACCCCTATTAGTTTTAGATAATATTTTTTATTCAAATTAGTTTGAATATTTCATATTTGCATTAGTTTTACAATCGACAAAGTTACCCACACCGTTTACTGCGCGTGCTTGAATTTCTATATATTGACATTGAAAGCAATAATTAGAAATCACGATACCTGAACCCCAATAGCTCCGTTGTATTTACTTGTTTTTTAATTAGCCTGTTGGATTCCAACGTATCGATAAATAATGCTTTTAAATCCTTTTAAAATATACTTTTGGTTATTTTACATTTAAGACATGGTGGATTACTTCCTTTTGTGACACCTTTTAGCAGCGATTGGTGCTATCTTATCTACAGAATACTCTACACTTGAAAAAAATTTATTACAGTTGTTATCATAAGACAATAGTTATTGAACTTTCGCTAAATATGTCTATAGATAAAGTATTGCGTACAATAGGGAGAAACAAAATGCTATCGAAAATTCGCCAAATGTTAAGGATTCTTGTAGACAATCCATGTAGTAAGTTGTAAATATATGTTAAAACTGAAGCCTACATTATGTATTTGATCAGTGCTAGAAATCCCTGTGAATTTTCATTAGGCAGGCTATATGTTAAAAGCTTAGGAAAGAAAAAAAACACTAACACCAACTTTGCAATGGCAAAGGAGAATAAACTGTTTCACAAACTTCTTCTTCTTATGTCTGAAGTTTCATGAAACTAAAATTTATTTGTACAAATAATCATTGATTTATTTCCTATTTATCTGTATTTTTTTTTTCATGTTTATATGACATATATTTAAAGATTATTTACTTATTTAAACAGGTTTTTATGTCGATGCGTTAGGTTATATATCTCTATTGTATTGAATTAGATTCAATCTCCCAACATGACCCTCCTCCTCTTTGCTAAGCGGATAGCGTACATGTTATCGGTGGTAACAGATCGTAGTCATGTAGAAAATCATCATTATTTTAGTTAAACTTTTCTTCACGAACAATAACTTTGTAAAATTATATAAAATACCCATTACTGTTCAAAGGGGAGGTCAACTAAACTACCGCCTTTTTTCCTAGCATTTCATTTATCCACTTGTTTTTTTTTTTTTTAAAAAAAAAGAAGGCCAGTAGAAACAATTTTCAGTTCAAGTTCCTGAAAACAACCATCTTTTAGTATGTATTAATCTTACTTATTTGACACACAGTTGTTCATTAATTTTACTTATGTACTGTTCAAAACAGAAAAGATTTGTTCAAAGTTTTGATAATAAATCTATAAGAACGTTAGCCATAGTTCACTATTGTTTTCTTATCGAAACCAAACTTTTATTCTTTCATAACAGGTCCGTCCCATGATTCACATTCAATTTTAACACTTTTGAAAATACAATTTCCTTGAGCATCCAATAAAATAAAATAAAATTATATGGATTACTATGCTGACAAAGTTTCAATGTTTAGTTTTTCAGTGCTAGTTGGTTTCTACAGTTAGACTTTTCTTCATTAGGTATTCATTTATCAATATAAGATCATAATGGCTCAATGGTAAAGGGTTTATTTCCACTGCTTAGGATTTCTGGTTCGGCTACCGTTTACATCAATTATTTCATTTGTCATAGCGGAGCCATAAGGGCTCAGTGGTAAAGCGTCCATTTTCACTGTTTAGGGTTTCTGGTTCGATTACCGCTTGCATCAATTATTTTATTTCTCATAGCGGAGTCATAAGGGCTCAGTGGTAAGTCGTTCATTTCCAATGCTTAGGGTTTTTGGTTCGATTACCGCTTGCATCAACTATTTCAACATTAAGTTTGGATTTATTTCTTATAAATTGTGCTGAACAAACACCGTGTTCTCCCATTTTTTCATTCCACCAATTTCATAACCTTTTCTAAAGTGATCCAACATAATCGTTGGACTCACAGATTTCATTTATTATTCAAAATAATTTCATAATTAAGCGTACACAGATACCATAGTAAGTAAGTAAGTAAGTAATTTTTATTTGTAAGAGACAATTTGCTATTTAATCTTTACATTTATTCAGAGTTCGATTCCTTGCTACACAAAGAAAATATTCTGATGGCAGCATTAAGTATCTAAACTGAACTGAAGTTCTTTTTCTTTGCGGATTGCGATGGGTTAGTGGTCACCTTTAGTGCTTGGGGTCGATCCTAGGATGCTCCAATTATTTGAACATTTTTCATGACAAGTATCAAATTTTGAATTATGTAATGGTTAAACACTCTGTATCTCTATTTCTCAGGAACGCTTTTTATAAAGTGTCTAAGAGTTTTTATACAACAAATCACAGTAGCCTAAGTGTATGGGACTCCATTTCATTTTTTTTTCTTTCTTTCTTTCTTTAATCCAAGTGGATAATGGCATACCAATTAATATACATGTCATTCTACACTGAAACCCTAGTGTAGAATAACATGTATATTAATTGGTATGCCATTATCCACTTGGATTAAAGAAAGAAAGAAAGAAAAAAAAATGAAATGGAGTCCCATACACTTAGGCTACTGTGATTTGTTGTATAAAAACTCTTAGACACTTTATAAAAAGCGTTCCTGAGAAATAGAGATACAGAGTGTTTAACCATTACATAATTCAAAATTTGATACTTGTCATGAAAAATGTTCAAATAATTGGAGCATCCTAGGATCGACCCCAAGCACTAAAGGTGACCACTAACCCATCGCAATCCGCAAAGAAAAAGAACTTCAGTTCAGTTTAGATACTTAATGCTGCCATCAGAATATTTTCTTTGTGTAGCAAGGAATCGAACTCTGAATAAATGTAAAGATTAAATAGCAAATTGTCTCTTACAAATAAAAATTACTTACTTACTTACTTACTATGGTATCTGTGTACGCTTAATTATGAAATTATTTTGAATAATAAATGAAATCTGTGAGTCCAACGATTATGTTGGATCACTTTAAAAAAGGTTATGAAATTGGTGGAATGAAAAAATGGGAGAACACGGTGTTTGTTCAGCACAATTTATAAGAAATAAATCCAAACTTAATGTTGAAATAGTTGATGCAAGCGGTAATCGAACCAAAAACCCTAAGCATTGGAAATGAACGACTTACCACTGAGCCCTTATGACTCCGCTATGAGAAATAAAATAATTGATGCAAGCGGTAATCGAACCAGAAACCCTAAACAGTGAAAATGGACGCTTTACCACTGAGCCCTTATGGCTCCGCTATGACAAATGAAATAATTGATGTAAACGGTAGCCGAACCAGAAATCCTAAGCAGTGGAAATAAACCCTTTACCATTGAGCCATTATGATCTTATATTGATAAATGAATACCTAATGAAGAAAAGTCTAACTGTAGAAACCAACTAGCACTGAAAAACTAAACATTGAAACTTTGTCAGCATAGTAATCCATATAATTTTATTTTATTTTATTGGATGCTCAAGGAAATTGTATTTTCAAAAGTGTTAAAATTGAATGTGAATCATGGGACGGACCTGTTATGAAAGAATAAAAGTTTGGTTTCGATAAGAAAACAATAGTGAACTATGGCTAACGTTCTTATAGATTTATTATCAAAACTTTGAACAAATCTTTTCTGTTTTGAACAGTACATAAGTAAAATTAATGAACAACTGTGTGTCAAATAAGTAAGATTAATACATACTAAAAGATGGTTGTTTTCAGGAACTTGAACTGAAAATTGTTTCTACTGGCCTTCTTTTTTAAAAAAAAAAAAAAAAAAAAACAAGTGGATAAATGAAATGCTAGGAAAAAAGGCGGTAGTTTAGTTGACCTCCCCTTTGAACAGTAATGGGTATTTTATATAATTTTACAAAGTTATTGTTCGTGAAGAAAAGTTTAACTAAAATAATGATGATTTTCTACATGACTACGATCTGTTACCACCGATAACATGTACGCTATCCGCTTAGCAAAGAGGAGGAGGGTCATGTTGGGAGATTGAATCTAATTCAATACAATAGAGATATATAACCTAACGCATCGACATAAAAACCTGTTTAAATAAGTAAATAATCTTTAAATATATGTCATATAAACATGAAAAAAAAATACAGATAAATAGGAAATAAATCAATGATTATTTGTACAAATAAATTTTAGTTTCATGAAACTTCAGACATAAGAAGAAGAAGTTTGTGAAACAGTTTATTCTCCTTTGCCATTGCAAAGTTGGTGTTAGTGTTTTTTTTCTTTCCTAAGCTTTTAACATATAGCCTGCCTAATGAAAATTCACAGGGATTTCTAGCACTGATCAAATACATAATGTAGGCTTCAGTTTTAACATATATTTACAACTTACTACATGGATTGTCTACAAGAATCCTTAACATTTGGCGAATTTTCGATAGCATTTTGTTTCTCCCTATTGTACGCAATACTTTATCTATAGACATATTTAGCGAAAGTTCAATAACTATTGTCTTATGATAACAACTGTAATAAATTTTTTTCAAGTGTAGAGTATTCTGTAGATAAGATAGCACCAATCGCTGCTAAAAGGTGTCACAAAAGGAAGTAATCCACCATGTCTTAAATGTAAAATAACCAAAAGTATATTTTAAAAGGATTTAAAAGCATTATTTATCGATACGTTGGAATCCAACAGGCTAATTAAAAAACAAGTAAATACAACGGAGCTATTGGGGTTCAGGTATCGTGATTTCTAATTATTGCTTTCAATGTCAATATATAGAAATTCAAGCACGCGCAGTAAACGGTGTGGGTAACTTTGTCGATTGTAAAACTAATGCAAATATGAAATATTCAAACTAATTTGAATAAAAAATATTATCTAAAACTAATAGGGGTGGGAGTAAATCTAGTTTTCAAACCTTTGTCACAAGTTACATAACTGATATCATTCATAATCTTCCAAAAACCCAATAGGTTTATATCACAAAACATATCAAATATTCTCATTACTTCTGCTAGTCACATTTCACAAATCTATATTGATGTTCTCAATCCAATAGGAATTGATGTGATCATGTTCCAATCAAATTACAGTTTAGTACGCAACATATGTCTCAGTCTACAAATTTCGAAAAACTAAACAACATTTTAATAAATTCATCTGAAATCAATACAAACATATCTATCGGCAACAATAAACCCTTTGCACGCTCCTACATCAAAAAAAAAAAAAAAAACTGTATCATAACATTCATATCATCACAACTTCAATCCCAGAAACTAGTTCACTTTACATACCAGTAACTATATTATTCACTTATCGAGCAACATTGCCACCAAATATCTCACATTTATCACTCGCTCTCAACAGTTTTATCGTAAATATCAACGTATAAAAAAAAAATCCAAAAAACATTTCGCCATCACCAAAAAAGTTCAAAGGTTGATCAAAAATTATATCTGTACTTACAAGCTATGGTATCGGGATAAAATCTATAATACTCTCTCTGATGTCACTCATCCTAACAATTACTAAAAACATTTCAATGCTCTTTGCAAAAGCAGTAAAACACCATATCCATTATTAAATGATGCCTTATCTATATAGACAGACTCTTCCTAAGCTGCGGTTTTTTGCTGATTTCCTTCAAGGCTTCTTCACACCACTCCGTCCCACATATTCATATAGACATCCATCCAACACAGTCATTTCATCTTCTCCTTCATACTCTTCCGCAAAAATAAATCTCAAACAAAACCAATCATAGTTCAAAATATCAGTACTGTTGTTCGTAACAAAAGGAATAGTGCACCTGTCTTTAATTCAATAAACTATCGGCATATGAAACTATAACCTCTTATATTACTTACTTTGTTACCCACACTTTTTACTTTCATTCTGCACACTGTATATTTTCCTGTTAGCTGGAAAACCTCTAAGACGATAATGTTTCCAACCAAAAAAACTCATACCATCTTATCATCCTACTGCACAATTCAATTAACGTTTGCTTTTAGTAAAACCGTATAACGTATTATAGTAAGACGTCTGCATGCATACATAACAACACAAAATACTTCCCATACATCAAGCAAAATTTCGCCCAAGATATTCAATCAACAATCAACTACCGGTCATAACTACCATGGTTACACAACATTATAATTAGATCAAACCAACATGTGTTGTATTATTTAACTCAAAAATATTTAACAGAATAAAACACCGCACAATTGCATACACATTAATTCATCTTCAATTTCCTATCTCGTATATAAAACTGATATACAAGATTTTAAATCAACCGCCTGTCATATATTTCAATATATAACTGCTTCTCCCATCCTATTTTCCTTCACTATTGAGTACCTCAAAAAATCTGCTCTGTCACCAGATCTCTATCTTCTCTATGTTCCCAATATGTATCCACTTCCTGATAACTTCAGGTCTTTCAATATACCACCAACACTGTCTTTTCTTGCGTTAGAATCTAGTATCCAATCCATCAACACTGCTCTACAAATAATAATTAACAGTTTTCTTCAGTGGTGCAGCAAATGGAAACTAACAATCAATGCCACAAAAACACAAATTATCATCTTCATTCCTCCGTAAAACATCAAAAATCCATAAAAAATCCTAACTACCTTTCCCTAAAACTAAATCAAGCTCTCATCCAAGCACATTCAAGTGTAACTTAGTTAATGCTTACATTCACTAAACATCTCAGTTAAAAATATCTTCAAACAATCGCAAAAAAGCATACAATAGAGTTAACTTATTTAAAAAAAAAAAATGTCGGCAAACGTCCTGGATACTGAAAGCAAACACAATTCTAAATACATACAAGGCGTCTTTTACGGCCTGTGCTAACTTACAAAAATGCTGCATGGATTAAAACCATCCACACAGTTTACAAAAAACTTATTAATGTTAAAACAATGTGCTTTCCGCATTGCATATCAAGTCAAACTGATTAGTCCTACAGTAAAGTTGTGCAACCAAATTCAGTTTCCTACACTCCATTTTCATCTTAAAACTTTGCGTCTCGCATACATATGCTCTCGTTATAACCCATAACCCCTTACTTTAAAATACTACGTACCTTTTAGCTCTCCATCCTTCTCCATGTTAATATTATCCTCCAACGCTATCATTGGTCTATACTCTCTATTGCTACAATCTACCTCCTGACCCCCTTTAATCAGTAGTGCCTCGCAAATTATCAAGTTCATAATCATCTGCCTCTCATATTTCCATTATTTGTACACTAAATCCATCTACCACTACCAGGGTTCCCATTGTCTACATTAAAGCTTAAGCAGCCCCTAGGCAAAAAAAACTTCATCTGCCTAACACTTCTGTGCTGTAATATACTAGCACAGCTCGCCTCATCCCTCATGCTCATCATTCACAATATACAGGTATAATATACTTTATCAGTACATATTCATTATTCTTTCCATATTTCTACTCTTCCAGTTCTATACAATACTACACTAACTGCAATTTCCTCGTTAATTTCCTAGCAAATGTTAAGGATTGGAAATATCCTTAAGACCTTAGCAATTATTATAATGTAATAAAAACTTCTATGAAACATCACACAATCCTTAAATCGTCCAATTATACATCACTCTTCCCTAAAAATTGCGTAACCCTCTAAAATGGTACAAGTCAATATAACTAGCTATAAACAAACAAACGAACAACAAACGTATAAGTTCCAATAAAAGTTTATATTTTGTGTATTTGTTCACATAACAATGCTAGGTTGCAATGTTCACATCCTTCTGCATTTCCACAACCACCACATATATGTGGTATCTCTCTTTCATGCCGTAATAAATAATTCATTGTGTGTCTGTATTAACGCATAATATGTACACCTATATCTTAATAAAACAAATCTAGTTAGTATATAATGCAAGTCTAACATTCGTGTGGTATCATCTCGTTCTCATAACATTTTATGTAGTTATCACACATGTTACAAGTGTGTAATTCATCACCGGGTAGTTCTATCAAATACACCCATAATCGTGTTTTCCATATTATGCAATAGATGGCTCCACATATTTTCACGCAATCTGTTATTGCTACCGCATTCACCGTAAATAATTATAATATTGTATATGGTAGTTCCTAAATAAATTAAAAATCGGGTTCAAAATTCTCTATTGTAACTACACAGCATTCTTAAATAAGTAAAAAAAGTTCTGTCTACAAAAATTTTTCGCATATACGTTCTCATATATATACTCTCATATTTTAAGTGTCATAAATATAAACTAGAATTCCACATGTTGAGAAACACTATATTAAAATATATATAGGTTGTAATATTCCAAATTTTAACTGGTCAAATCCAAAGGTTAAGTTGAGTTGATTTTGGGGTAGCGTCCCGTTCAGCAGCAAGGCTATACGAAACGTGGACCTACTAATTAACGTGAAATTCAAACCACATGAGTTCCCACCGGAAAATCAAATCCCTAGGGTTTATATAAATATCTATATTATTTCTCTGATCAAAATTCTATTCTCAAACATAAAGCAAGTCAGATTTATAGTAAATTTCTTTCAGAACTGCATAAAATAATACCTAAAATAAAAACTAGTAAATCATGTATATTACAGTCCTAACTTAATCTTCATTGAATAGTATCCAATGTGCGTTTCACCAAGTATACAATCAACTTTCGTCATTTAATAACATCGTTAATCCATATATTCATAACTTTTTCATTCTTCTGCTCATGTTTCCTTCTTTAAATATAATAAATAATATAAAATACTGCTGTTCAATACTTAAAGATATAAATAATAAAAGCTAAACTAAAAAAATCACGTCCAAGCGTGACACTAAAAGCTAGTCGTTACGTATCTACCAATATTTATCAATCAAATCATTCTCTATGTCTCAATTCTAAAGCAAACTGACTTAGTTCAGGGAAGCTTTAAACTTACGATATATAACAATAGACATATAAATTTCAAGGAATTCTTCCGTTTCCTCCCACATCCACAATAATTAAACCTATCATACAAAGTCTACATAAATATATTTCCATGACAAACCATATACAGTAAACAAAATTATAAATATTATACAAATTTGGTTACAAAGTGTTCTTTCCACAACAGATCTCACTTTATTTAAATAGGTTAAATTATGTTTTCCAATGCCTATAGTTCGTGTGCACGTTCATTAATTAAAATATAATTTCATAATCAAATTTGTTCCTTGTTCTCCAAAACGCATAGCCTTATTTTACATGAAAATAATAATAATATCAAATAAGTATTTCTACATTTTTATATCATGTATTATGTTTTTCTACCATCAAATGTCAGTGTAACTGTCTTTATTTCAAGCAATAATACTGTTTATGCTGTAGCTCATAAAGTGAATAAAAAGATCCTTACAACTGTAAATTTTAAACGGCTAAGTTTTATGCCTGCTATATGCCAAAATCAAATCCTACAAATATACGCACATAATTTCATTTCTATATGTTTTCTGTATCGTCGCTCTGCAACCAGTTATATCTACTCCTACCACAAATTCATTACAAAGCCAAGACAAAGCATAACAAACAAAATCAATGGCACTAAACTGACAAATAGTTAATTCAGTAAAAAATCACGGCACCAAACGCTATGCTCTGGTCTCTGTTCTGCTCGCCTCCAAATATAAAACTAAAATATTTCATCTTCCTACATATATTCCTAAATAATTATAGTCAAAATATTAAAGTCACTATATCGACTTTTCATATCCCCCCTAACATTCGCTTCAATAGTTTCAAATATTTCACAATACACACTACATCCTTCATCCATAATTTCTACAAATCTTATATATTAATAGTAGAAAATAAAAGTTCCTCTCCTCACATTCTAAACAAATACATAAAATTATAATCACGTACGTTCACAAATCAATTTTGTTCCTCGTGTAGCATTGTCGCAAACGCTCTCGCCTTCAGTGCAAGTAGTCCCGTGTTCGTTGCCGCTCAAAAGTCAAACAGCCATCCTAAGTAATTTTTTCCTGCGGTTTCCTCATTCATACCGAATAAATGCCTAAATAATATATAGTATACAAGTTCCGCGTTACTTCCTTCCTTCTCCTATCCTTTTCCTTCCTTTCATCAAATAATCTGCTCGGCAAGGGTCGTCATCCTTCATACACTACAAACTATTCAAACAAATACATAAAATCATAAACACATAGCTTCACAAATAAAAATGTGTCCCCAAAATCATTCTCGCAAGCGCTCTCACCTTCAGTACAAATGGTCCCATGTTCGTTGCCGCTCAAAAGTCTAACAACCTGCCTAAGTAATTTTTCCCTGGAGTTTCCTCATTCACACTGAGTAAATGCCAAAATAATACCTAATATACAAATTTCAAGCCACTTCCTTCGTTCTCCTATCTTTTTCTTTTCCCTTCCCTTTCATCAAATATTCTGCTCACCAGGAGCGTCATCTCATACAATACAAGCTATCCAAACAAATGCATATAAGTTATAAAAAATACGTTCACAAATAAAAAAATTGTGTCCACACATAGCAATGTCACAAGCGCTCTCAACTTCAATACAAATGGTCCCATGTTCATTGCCTCTCAAAAAAAAAAATCTAACAACCTGCCTGTGTAATTTTTCCTGGAGTTTCCTCATTCATACCACGTAAATGCCAAAATAATACCTAATATTCAAATTCCAAGCCAGTTCCTTCCATCTCCTATCCTTTCCCCTTCTTTCATCAAATAATCTGTTCAGCAAAAGGGAAGGAAGGTCATCCCTCATACGTCACAAAATAACATGGGCATAAATGTCCAAACCCAAATAGTATTTCAAACAAATCATTTTAAATTATTAATCGTATCATCTATTTTATTCGTGTAACTAAATGTAAACCTCGTACATAAAAATACAACGCAATTTTCTTACATAAGTACAACAAAATTTCTAAGATGTAGTTATAAAAATAAACAATTATACATGCATATTAAAATAACATAGCAAAGCGAGTCAAAAATGATATTCCTATAGTATTATTCAATGCCAACAGCATCAACAAAAACTAAATCAAATGCCTAGCGTTCAGTAACTCAATGCATCATACAAAGTAAAAGCTAATTCACAAGATCAATAATGTATCATGGCACTTTTCTTAAATATGGTTAGTAACGTATTCCTAAAGGTAATATTATTCCTAAAATACTAAGTTTAATCAAATATATAACGTACAGCACATTCTGTTCCAAGCATAAAATGTTCATTCTGCAAACAATTCTGTCATCAGTACACTCTATCTTAAAATCAATCTTAATCCGTATTCCATTTCCGGTATGCGTTAACAGTATGTATCACCGAAAAAGCTAAATCCAACTTTGTAAAAATTTGTGTGCACATAAGGTAGGTTTTCCATAATATTTCACAATAAAACAAAATAACAACTAGCTTACTCCCAAATATACATTTCCTCAATCATTTCTTGTCTTCACAATAATGCCAATACCGTCAACATTAAGTCTCGTAAGTAAGATAATCCGCGCTGTGTATTCCTCTTACAATCCAACAAGTTAAAACAAAAAGTAAAAAGTTACCGGTATGTTAATATCTAAATAATATGTAAATACTTCTACTCATTAAATCGCAAATATCAATCTCGTTGGACCAATATTAAATAATATCAAAATTTAAAATGCCTAAATGTGGAATAGCACAGTCACACATGCCTTTCTATATAATTCAACAATCAAAGATAAAAATGGATATTATATCTCCTGCACAATTTTGAATCAATAAGATTTAACATAGCTGTAAATATGTCTCTTCATTTTCTTTCTTACCGCATTTCATTCCAATCATATCAAATCTCACCCGCTTCATACACAAATTTCTCTTATCCTCCTCAAAAATGTAAAAATGTACAACAGATGGCAGCACCAATCACTTATATTCTGCACAGAATAATTCAAGTTCTTTATCAATTCTATATAATTTTCTGTTATCCATAAGCATATAATAATAGTACAATCACAAGCGTCAAAGGGTATATATAAAACATATATACTTTACATAAAAACAAACACTAAAATCAATTTCTCAAAGTTTTTATATTTGGCAATAGCCTAGTAATAGAAGCTTCAAGGATCCAGGAATGCCCGTTATTCATTTCTTCGTTTTCAAAACAGCATGCAGGAAATGCTGCCCAATTTTCCCGCTACTAATTTCATGGCGCTGTAATCGCAAATCTCCAATGGATGTAGTGACGTCAGCGGTAAGTAAATATTATATTATTTATTTCAGTCAATAAAAATAATTAAAGGGTTAATTTGATATAATTAAATAGTACTATAAGGTAATAACGGTACGTATATCATCATACGCGATTACATTAATTCTACGAAATCATCTTTAATTGAATAAATTAATAGCAATTTGATTAAAGGGGTAATCATTTTGATAGGAGATTGATTAAAGGGTTAATCATTTTGATAGGAGTTTGATTAAAGGGTTAATTAAATTGATATCAAAATTTAATTAAATTATATCTTACAATGTTGCATGTTTTACACTATAAATATACAAAATATAGGGAATTTCAACCCTTTAGGGCATAATTTGGCAACACCGCAACGCTAAAAAGCCCGTAATACAGCGTAAAAGGCCTCGATTAATATAATATCGCCTCAGGGAGGTCAGATTTGGGAAAGTACCTACTTAATATGTGTAACAGTCTACCATTCTCTATCCGGAGATCCAATTTGGTGGACAATCTTCACAAGCAGTTGAAAATTTACCTCAATAGTATATACCTTTCCATCGTCTACATTGTCTCTGTACATTGCGGATATTCTGTATCTTAATTGATTCATTGAATTGGTACCAACAATCAAGATTTCACATGCATACTAAGTTGATCAAGGTTTACAACTCAGTGAGTTTGGTCATTGTAAGATGAGTTTCGTCGATAATGTTTTATTGAGATTTCTTGATTTCACTAAGTGAAAGCTCCAAATTTCATAGTCAATAACTTAAGAACCAAAGTTTCTGCTCACTATAATCATCAATCGCGCTTTAGTGACATTTCTTGATTTCGCTAAGTTCAAACCAAAATTTAATGGCCAATAACTTGAGAATTAAAGGCCTGAGCACCATAATATTTCATTTGCTATCTAACCCTGTTAAGGTATATCATCACATGAAGTTTCGTCAAAATCGGATGAATTCCGTTGATCGAGTTTTAGTAAAATTTGTTGACTTTACTGAGTGCAAATATAAATTTCATGTCCAATAACTTAGGCGAAACCAAAGGCTTACCCACAATAATATTTCATACGAGTACTAAGCTCGTCAAGATCTTATCACCAGGCCACTTTAGGTCAAAATCGGATGTTTCATCGATCATATACGGTCTCTAGGCTACTATTCTCATGATTGACTTTTCTTTAAAGAAATAAAATCAGGACGAAAAAGTTCTTTATACCAATATACAGTACTAAAATTGTATGTAGGAAATATAAGAATTGTGATAAATACAAGATTATATAATATATAAATTCTACACATACCATTACATTCGGAAATGGTTAATGTCAATAACGTTACTTGAAGCTACTTTCTTAATTTTATGCGGATTAATGTGTTAGTAGAATATAAGGTTAGCCTGGACTAATTTTAATCTAACATACCATACTCACACAATCTTTCGATATCACATTTAATGGACCCTGCAATCATTAATGTGACATTACACTCAAATCACCAATCTGGCATCACGCTAACTCAAGCTCATGGTCACTTTCTGAGACTGAAGAAGAATGAGCGGAGTTACCAAGCAATGAAAGCCGAGCTGAGTTCGGACACCATTGGTCTTTCTGTGTCTATACGCATAGGATCTATTGCCCTCCCTGCTAGTTCAGTGTTCAGCGCACACGCCTTTGGTGCACGGGGTCTTGGGTTCGATTCGCGGTCATTGAACGTATTTCATTGGTTCGAACTCCACCTTAAAATGTAGGTTCAAATCTGACATAGACTTGGTGCTGAAAAGGAACACAAATAAACAAACATGGGCTTACTTAGTCTTTGTGAATTATAAACTGTTTTAATTTTAAGAGAATTATGTTAGTTTAAAGTAATATATTTAAAAGAATATATATAATGTAAAATGAACACCCAAATTCAGGTAGAAGGTACATTCTTTTTTTCTCTTATATTTTTTCTCTCTCCGTCCCACCTTTAACATTGATACTTTTCTGGCCATCGCCTTGAATTAAGTTATGTCAATATAAAAAGTTATGCTGGAAAAAGGGTATTTATATACACGTTTACGTATAAATATTTTCTTCAGCGCTCACCCCACTTCACACGAGGACATCGCTTGTCTTTGCAAGGGCAGCTTAAGAATATTGCGCTGGCGCACAAGTTATGTGTACCTGTAACCGGTGTGTCTTGAGGGTCGGCAGGGGTCCTGAACCAACAATGTCTCGTCTGTTCCCAGTTATACGACCAAACTCTTGTGTCGTTTTCTGATGAGCCTTGTTCGTGGGTGGTGTCATAATTCCAGTATCAACAAAGGCAAACCTAAAAGAAAATAAAACTAAAATAACAGCGTCCTTCGTAGCTAAAGAATTTATGAAAAATGACAATCGTCTAACGTCCTGTTACAAACAACGACACGTTTTTCGATCTTGAAGAAGCCTCTCTCCCACAATCTTATGTCTATAGCTAACAGCTGCGGCAATGAGTTCGTAAATACTTGAATACTTGTGTAATCTTTGCCGCCTTGAATATATTTTTTTCCATTGTCTCCTAAACATGTTATATAGGTATTCTTCGAAGAAAGATTTTTCATACAAACATGATTGATCTGGTGAAGAAGGTTGCTGTCTTTCAGTTTAGCACTGAAGAAATGAATTTAGTTCACCTCTTGTTTAAGTTAGGCATCCTGAACAGTGAGAAATTATACGATTCGAAATGGAGGAGGGGGGGGGGGACTGTAAAAAAGTAAAAAATAAAATAGGATCAAACCTAAGAGTTCGAAGCCTAGTTTCGGGGATAATCTCGAGAAAAAATCGAGGGCGAAAGGCAAAAGCCACGGAGCAGCTAGAACGTTCTTTTCTTTCTTAGTATGTGCAGTTGCAAAGAGCACCACTTTTCTCACTGCTGTTAGTCTAGTTTGGAAAGTTGACAAGGAGTGTTTGTATTGTGCTTCTTACTTTGATTTTGCATAGTAAATAGATTTAATGTTAACTTGTTACGTATTGGCACAAAATTGACAAAACAGCTCGAATTTTCATCGTAAAAAAAAAGAAAGAAAAAAAAAGAAAAGAAAAAAAATGAAGTGTTAACAGCCCAGCGCTGTAGGGACATTTGTGTGCATTTCGTTAGAGCAACAACGGCATAGGACAACAAATCCTTCAAAAAGCTGGAGCAGTAGGTTAAATTGAAGGATTAGGAAATGACATCCGAATGCTAATATATATAGCTAGCTCTCATTCTGAAAAGATGGTAAAGGAGAAACGTAAAGTATGTTAAAACTTAGATGAAAGGATTGTCCAATATTTGGCAAATGAAATTGAGAAAGACAAGGAATATATTTTAAGACGTATAGGATATACGACAAAGCTGAAGACGAATCTGGAGTATTTTTCTGGCAAGTGATGTATGACAGGGCTCCTCTGGAGCCACCTGGGTCAGGGCGTACGTAGGTGGGTGAGTTCTAATGGCCCGGGCCCTCCCCGAAATCCCGACTTTTCTGTAAATTTAGGCTAATTTTAGGAGTAATTTTACAAATATTAATATAATTTATCCTCATATTGAATTTGGACCCCATTCTGAAAATCTTTAGAGCCCATCGAAATAAATTTCTCCGTACGTCCCTGACGTAGCTACACGACATAGAACATTCAATATTTGAAATTTTAATTTCATTTCTTCCATAAGGCTGGGTGATAACCACAACTGGAAATTCAGTATCGGATCATATGTAGGGTTGCCATAAGTTTTTGATCCAAAATACGGACAAGCCTTAAAATGGCGACCCATCAAAGGAACACAGAATAAATATTTTGAAATTCCTTACCTAAAAATCACCTTTTTAGGTTATCACACAATTTTGTACTGTAATAGGCCTGTTTAAAACACTATTTGACTAACATGTTTTATATTTTTTTTTCACTAACACAAATGTAATAAATCATGCCATTAAATTACGTATATTAAATCTAACCATAAGAATTCTGGAATGGAAAAATGAGACATTTATTACAAACATAACCTACTTTATTAATACTAACTAAAATATGTTATATGATGAAAACACAATTCTTTTCATCCGAAATTGTGGTGATTGCCGACTCCGGACATTTCGGGCAGCTCCAAAACCTATCAAATACCGACATTTTTCTATTTCATGCTTTGCACACACGGAAAAGAAAGTATTTGACAGTTGACAAAATTTCTTTTCCCAATAACTCGGGAACTAATGAATTAATTTGGATCCTTTTGTCATTATCCTTAGAATAGTTATAATTTGATAACTTGCCAAAATCGGTACTCTAATAGGTTAATTTATTCTTGAGTTATTAGGAAAAGAAATTTTGTCAACTGAAGAATAATTTCTTTCGTGACTACGACACGGACACGGACACAGACTCAAAAATACAAACAGTCCGTACAAAATACGGACATATGGCAACTCTAATCATATGAATTATAATTGTAATTGTAATTATAATTAATTTACAAGTGAAGGTCTTTGGAAACCAAAATCGGTTACGAACAGAGCTCCTTTAGAAGAATCGTAGCTGGTTCTAAGTGGTTCAAATGTAAGAACGATTAGTTACAACTAAATCGTCTACAATGTCAATACGATACACAGGAACTGACCACGATAGCATAATTTATTTATTATTTACTTCGTTCGTGTTAAGCTAATTACTTTACTTCTCGATATTCATTGATTGACTGCTTGATTTTATATTAATGTCCCTTTCTTATATCATCCGAGCTATCTGTTTAAAGTGAGATACAAAATAAAGAAGAGTATTATCTAGAAATGTATTGCCGAGTTCAGAGCATAGTATTTCGAGCTCTTGTAATGAAATCTGAATGCTTATATCAGGGAAGTAGTGTTGCCACGAGACGAGATAAAAAAAAAAAGACTTTTTCGACTCGTCTAGTAAATTTTGCAGAAGTCTCGTCCGTCTCAATTCGCGAAGGATTCTGTCTTGTCTCGTTTCGATTCTCGAAAAGATCTTCTCGGTCTCGTTTTGTAAATATATGTAGACCCTACTCGACTTTTGGAAGTAGTCTTGGTAGATATTTGCACTGTTAGTAACAAGAAATTTAAATACTGTGTGTATCTGTTGGATAAAAATTAGCATTAATTTAAAAAGATTCATATCACCCATGTTTTTTAGTCCATTAAATATTAATTCATGTAGAAAGTAGGCTGCCTTACTTTTTAATATAGAAATAATTTCCTTATATTAACACAGAATAACTGCATATCATATAAATATAATAAGCAGTTAAATAGTATTGCATAAATACGAGGCGCATTCAAGTTATAACACCTTCATTTTTTTTAGGACTGGTAACAGATAAAAACGTGCCATTTATTAAAAGAAAACGCAGGCATGTATCAGCGCTTGACAGAGATGACAGCATTGTGCGGCACACAGAACTCTAGCGACAGCGGTGAGAGTGATGTCTACTATACTCGTTTTCATTACAAGAACAGCATGTAGTCATTCGTTTTCTCCATTTGCGCGGTGTGACACCGCTTGAAATTCATCGCCAGTTGAGTGAGACATGTGATGATGGTGTCATGCATGTGTCTAATGTGAGTGCAACAATTCAAAGAAGGAAGAACGTCGAGTGCCAACAAACCAAGACAATCTCGGCCTCGAAGAAGCCGATCTGGCGACATGATCGAACGAATGGAGAAAATTGTATTGGAGAATCGCCGAATGACTGTGGAACATATCACCTCCAAAATTGGCATTTCCGAGGAATCTGTGCACACAATCCTGCATAAAGACCCGAAAATTCGAAAAGTGTCCTCCAGGTGGGTACCACGAATGCTGACAGACGACCACAAGGCTGCGTGATTAGCATGTTGTCAGGCAATATTGACGCGAGATGACAGCATGAATGAAACTCTCTTTTCATCTATCGTGACAATGGACGAGACACGGATGTCATTTTTCAATCCTGAAACGAAGCTGCAGTCTCCTCAATGGAAGCACACAATTTCACCCCCCCCCAAAAAAAAACCGGGTAAGCGCCATTGCTGGAAAATGATAGTTGCTATATTCTGGGACAGTGATGAAGTAATCAAAGGACACTACTAGACACTATTATGACAGGTGCATCGTACGAGGATGTTTTGAAGAAGGAGCTCCTTCCAGAATTGCGTGAAAAACGACCGGAAAAGACTGAACGTGTTATCTGCCACCAAGACAACGCACCAGCGAATCGGGTGAACGTGACGCAGTGGTTTGTTCGTGACAACAACTTCGAAGTGATTTCTCATTCTCCTTACCATAGATGTTCATTTTACTTCGACCTCACTCACCCTCGCCCTCGCAGTAGCAGTTGGCCCTCGCCCTCGCGAATGGAATTGTCCATCGCCCTCGCCACCCTCACCCTCGCTGTCGAAACTTGTGCTCGCCCTCACGCATCCTCGCCCTCGCCGTCGAAGCTTGTCCTCGCCCTCGCGCACCCTCGCCCTCGCTGCCGAAACTTGTCCTCGCCCTCGCGCACCCTCACCCTCTTCGTCGAAGCTTTTCCTCGCCCTCGCGCACCCTCCCCCTCGCCATCGAAGCTTGTCCTTGCTCTCGCGCACCCTCACCCTCGCTGTCGAAACTTCTCCTCGCCCTCGCACACCCTCGCCCTTTTCGTCGAAGCTTTTCCTCGCCCTCGCGCACCCTCACCCTCGCCATCGAAGCTTGTCCTCGCCCTCGCGATAGGAGTTGTCCATTATCCTCGCTCGCCCTCGCCTTCGTGCTCAAAACTTTTCCTCGCTCTCGCGCACCCTCGCCCTCATATCATTGAGGGCGAGGGTAATTGAGGGTGAGGAGGCCTCGAGAGGGCCTCCTTCGTGAGGATCAGAGCATCAATTATTCAATCTATTTGTTGAATTATTTCCTTATCGTCAGTGGCGGATCCAGGGGCGGAGGGGGGGGGCGATCGGGGCGATCGCTCCCGCCCAGAAGAGGAAACTTCTTTATTTTATATATACAAATAAAACGCATCCCAGAGTTTGGAGCTCTTAAAAGTAGCTCTAAGTAGCAGTATTACAATATACCACCCCCACCAGAAGTCCATCCTGGATCCGCCCTTGCTTAATATAAAGGAAACTAAACATATCATCGTATAACTTACTGTGGAACACCTAAAATGGAACAACTGTTACAATGGAGACCTCGGTCGATAGTGACGTTTACATCATTTATCAACAGTATCCAATGCCTTTACTTCAAAATGTTCCTTGAACTACGATGCAAGCATAAGTATTCAGCCACACAAGGGCGGCTCTCATGAGGGTGAGGGTGAAATCAAGGTTTGATGAGTGGCGGTAGAGTGACTGCCGCGGACTATCTGTCAGAATTTGACAGTCAACACGTTGGCCATCCCTGATGTATGTAGCGTAACTGAGGAATTTGAACAAATTCAAAGGGAAAGATCTAAAGAGCTTAATTTTGAAACTCCGTCAGCAAACAAATAAAATACTTCAGAACACTATTGTTGAATTATCACTCGGAAATATATACCCACTCTAACCTATAACATGAATGACTTCATTGATTTGAATGTGAATCTAAGTTAATTGGTATTTTAAAATATAAACTGAAATGTGTCAATGTGCTTGTAAGGTTAATTTCGATGCTCAAATATTGTTAATATTCACCACTAATAGAGATACATTTGTCCTACCTTAACAATGTTAAAATTTTTAATTTTTTTCAATAATTGCCATAAATATGAAACTTTGTCTTAAGAAACTACCCTAGGGGCCAATTTGTGCACTTTATCACATTGGTCTTGGTTCATTTTTGGCAGCTATCATTGTTGGAAAGTTTATATTCAGTAATTCCCACAATTATGAAATGATATCTTTCAAACGTTGTCTCAAGGATTCCTTACACTACAAATACGTAAAGGCAAATGAAAAATGAAATCTTTAGTTTAAGATCCCACGATTATGTAAGCTAAATGCTAAAGGAGACAGAAGTGAATGATGAAAGAAATAGTTGAATGAGAATGTGGTAGGAAACTGGAGAATTCCCAGAAAACCCACGAACACGATGTCCTTCACCACGAACTTACTTGGAGGAATCGAACATGTAATCCTTCGAACAAAGGTAATTTCTCTATCGCTGAGCCACCGTTTCTCCCTAAATGGCACGCTCAGAGCTTAGCGCCTCCAGGGGCCTTGGAAAGATTATCGAGCCTAAAATGATTTAGCACTGACTTTTATAAATCCACCAATTCAACAATCAATAATGTCGTGCAAACTTTAAGATTGTAGTAATGAAAGAAAAGATGAAATCTTTAGTTTAGCGCCCCAGAGTTATGTAACTGCTAAAGGAGATGGATGAAATTGCAAGTGAATGATGATGAAAGAAATGGTGGAAGTAAGAGAACAAACCTTTATTTTCTTTAGCACAAATAATTAAATGTGTAGATTAATTGATTTCCAGAAATTTTATTATAATTAGCAATTAAAAACTGAAAGGGAGATCACAAACTTTTCTTGCCCAGGACCTCGCAACAATTTGTTACACGCTGCCATACATCATTAAAACAGGAGTAGAGTGACTGAATTATTTTTCTCTTTGGTTGAAAAGTAATAATGCAAAACAAACAATTATTGACTTAAAGAGATAGGATAGTTTAAAAATTCTGACTGGGGAATAAAATCTACGTCCTACGATTATCGCAGTCTTGTAGCCAACCTGGAACGAAAGAGATTCAGCCCACTGAAGATTCTTTGCGAATATCATTTCAATGTGAATTTCGAACAAAGATCTAAGCTTACCTTCATGCTTACGTTACGTCAAACAACTAACATATAAGGTGGAAATTATTCAACTTTTTTCATAAGATGTAATCCAGCTGACTAATTAAAATTTTATAAGCTTTATATGTTATATGTTGATTGATTAAATGTTGCACCTGATAATATGTAGTCGTTACTGCGTGTTACATAGTATTAGCGTGTGTAATGGTTGTATGGGGGAGAGGAGTATTTAAACGCTAATATTCTAAAGTGAAATATTTACATAAAAATTAGGATAATTAAACATTTTCAATAACTCCCTCTTAGACTTCGACTCTGGTTATAGGTCGATTACCGGTGATTACTGAAAGTTAATGATATTGAAATATACAAAGGAAGTTAGTATAGTGTCTAGCAAGCATGTCTGCTTTGCAGCAAGTCTCAGGTTCGATTCCCTTGAGTGAAGTTTGAACGGATTATGGTGGTTCGGATCCTACCATAAACTATAGATTCACGTACCATTTAGCATCGGCATCGGTGATGAATTATAAAGGGACATTAACTGTAATACGTCAGAATACAGACAGATCGACTGATTCCCAGATATTCATAAGCATAGATGTTCATTTTACTTCGACCTCACTCACCCTTGCCCTCGCAGTAGCAGTTGGCCCTCGCCCTCGTTCACCCTCGCCCTCGCGAATGGAATTGTCCATCGCCCTCGCGGCCAAAA
Organism: Thermobia domestica; assembly: GCF_964235325.1. NCBI lineage: Eukaryota > Metazoa > Arthropoda > Insecta > Zygentoma > Lepismatidae > Thermobia > Thermobia domestica. Next base: position 98,171,957 of record NC_137466.1, on the reverse strand, counting down.
CTTGTCCTCGCCCTCGCTGCCGAAACTTGTCCTCGCCCTCGCGCACCCTCACCCTCTTCGTCGAAGCTTTTCCTCGCCCTCGTGCACCCTCACCCTCGCCATCGAAGCTTGTCCTCGCCCTCGCGCACCCTCGCCCTCGTGACCAAAACTTGTCCTCGCCCTCGCGCACCCTCGCCCTCGCGGCCAAAATTTGTCCTCGCCCTCGCGCACCCTCGCACTCGCGGCCAAAACTTGTCCTCGTCCTTGCGCACCCTCGCCCTCGCTGCCGAAACTTGTCCTCGCCCTCGCGCACCCTCACCCTCTTCGTCGAAGCTTTTCCTCGCCCTCGTGCACCCTCACCCTCGCCATCGAAGCTTGTCCTCGCCCTCGCGCACCCTCGCCCTCGTGACCAAAACTTGTCCTCGCCCTCGCGTCACTGTGGGCGAGGGAACTTGAGGGTGAGGATGCCCTCGAGGTGAGGGCCATCCTCGCGAGGGTGAACATCTCTGCTCCTTACTCATCAGACCTGGCTTCTAGCGACATTTGGCTGTTTCCAACGATGAAAGACATTCTCCGTGGTCGCACTAGCCGTGTCGCTATTAAATCGGCGATTTTCTAGTGATCAAAACAGATTCCTAAAGAAGCGTTCGCTGCGGCCATGGAAAAATGTGTATGGCTACAGAAGAGTATATCGAGAAGTGACATGTTTCATAGTTTTCGTATGATTGGTTAGTGAGAGAAAGAAATAGGACGTATTATAACTTCAATGCACCTTGTATCATACTTTAAGTCTAAATAACTAAATCATTTAATGATATATGACGAGGTTTTAACTTCGGACCTTCACAATATTTTTTTTCTAATCTATTTACAAGGAGTTAAATATTCAGAATGCACTTGTATTTAGAAATGTTAAATTATAAAGGAAATAGAGTACGATTGTAATGTATTAAATTGCGAGATCTATATACAAATCATATTTATAATTGTAGTGTGTTGTGTAATTACTTGTGTATCTTTAAACGTTTACAAATGTTATGTACTTTCATTGTATTTACAACCACTGTACTAATTTATAGTTTTTATACCATCAATCATGTAACAATTAAACAGTGTTTGAGACCTAAGATTTCCGAGAACTAGAGCAGTGATTCTCAACCTTTTTTGATTGATTCACTGAACGTTCAGGACATCGTGACATTTTTAATATATTTGTTAATAATAATAATAATAATAAACTATTATAATAGTGAAACATATTAGTTCTTATAATGACTCAATGTAGCATCGCTACCGCTAGAGTGTTGACTGGTGCAGTCTGTCACAAAGTTAACTAATTATTATCAAATTCTTCATGATTTTTAAATTCTAAAATTTCGCGACACACCTTAGTGAACTGGGTGACACATCGGTTGAGGACCACTAAACTAGAGTATTTCCCACTATACGAGAATTACAAAATGCAATTATTGGCTTTTCCTAGAATTGACAAGAAAATTCTTGTCTCTTGAGTAACACTACAATAAATAGATGTTTTGGCAGTTCAAGTGAATGTAATTGATCAAGTATGACAATATCTGATTTTTCTGCAGGGTGCGTTGTAGCACAAGTCATACTTTTTTTTATGAGGGAGGTGTTCTGCATTGCCTGTAATCCTATAATAATTTGAGTGTTTTTATAAATCATGTCAAATTAACAAAAATGTCTATAATTTCAATTAGATTATAAACAGTCGAAATTGACATAAACTACATATAGGTAAAAAGTTGAAATGCACTGAATAATAATAATAATAATAATAATAATAATAATAATAATAATAATAATAATAATAATGATAATAATAATAATGTTTGAAATGTTTATTGGGTACAAACAGCTTTACAGCCACAAAGTGCCCCCCCAAAAAAGATTTATACAAATATAGGGCGCATGCATATAGACACAACATACAAGTGAAAGCATACAAAAAAACATACAATGGCTATTACAAATGAAAATACAATTAAAGTCATAAAGAAAAAGTATATAAGCATAATTATCATCTCAAGTAACATCTCAAATAAAATACACTCATTCGTAAGACTAAAAATGATAACAATAAAATGAGTATACAAAAGAGTAAAGAAATTGCATATGACATATTAAAAAATATATTCAAATGGCACCTTACAAGTTAAACAGGAAAACATTATAAATTTTTTAGAATTTTAATTAATTGTGAGTAGATTTTAGCAAAGTTACTTTGAAAGATATCTAGAGCATAGTAATACTTGTTGGCTGTATCTATAGTTTTATAAATTGAACATTTCAAGGTAGAAACATTCGAAACAAAAGGTGCAAAATTTCTGACATTGCGATATGGAATTTTTATGGACCATAGACCATCAATAGAAAAAACATCTTGAAGAATATTATGAAAGAAACTCAAATCAAAAATACACCGTCTATCAGTTAGAGGTAACAGATGAAGCTCTTTAGATATGCAAGACAAGCTGATATCTTTGAAATTTTTAAACTTCCATCGTAACCACGCTAAAAAATTATTTTGAACAAATTCTATAGCATTTATAAAGTACTTAACTTCACTATTCCAAATAACAGTGCCGTACTCCAAATGGGAACGCACGTTCCAAATGTATCGAAAAATTGCGGCAAATCCATTTTAACATAGCTAAGTTTTTCCTAGCCTTAGAAGTTATTACCTGTAAATGCTTACCAAACCAAATAATAGCTTGTTATCTAAAATTACCCTAAATCCTTGACATAGGTTCCAAAATCGATTCTCTGTTTACCGACTGTGTAGTTATATAAAAGGAGATCCGTTTTCCTTGAGAAAGTTATACTTTTAGTTTTGGTAATATTCAAAGGCAAAAAATTGTTTTCAGACCACTTGACAACTGATTCAATATTCTCTTGTAAAGTAACTTGATCTTGAAGGGTTTTAATTTTCTTAAAAATTTTTATGTCCTCGGCATACATCAAATATCTACAAGTTAACTTCTCAGATAGGTCATTTACATACAGCAAAAACAACAAAGGACCGAGATTGGAACCTTGAGGTACACCAGATGTTATATTGTAAATAGAAGACATATAACCTTTATACCTTACTTTGAATTTCCTTTATTTAAGTACGAATCTATCCACTTTATTATTTGATTCGATAATTTGTACTTATAAAACTTACTTATTAATAAGTGATGAGGTAATTTGTACAAGCTTTGGCAAAATCAAAGGAAATAACATCAGTCTGACCAACCGATCGAATAACAGAAAACAAACTATGAACAAAGCATGCCAAATTTGTAATAACTGATTTACCATTTATAAACCCATGTTGATTTATCTCTAACTGATCACATACAGCATTATACAAGTAGTTGTACATTATTTTTACAAAAATTTTAGGAATAACATTCATTATAGAAATTGATCTATAATCATTAATTTTGTCACCTTTAGTCTTGGGTATTGGTGTTACACCTACAATTTTCCAAGCTTCAGGATAAATATTTTCATTTAAACTCCACTTAAACAAGCATGCTAACACTGGTGAAATTCCCTCAGCCACACCTTTTATAATAAAAACAGGTATTCCATCTATACCAGGCGCAGATTTAGTCTTTAAGGATTTAATAGCTTCTCTTACAGCTTCCTCTCACAGACAGTTTCTGGTGATGTTGAATAATTATTTGTATTACTAATAATTGGAAATGTCTGGTAGACTGATGCAAAGTACTCTGGAAATAAATTTACCAACGACTCACAGTCAGTAACCAAGAATCATTTACTACAATTCCAGTTGCAGTTTTGTTTTTGCCCTTGGACACATATCTCCAAAATTTCTCAGAATTACTATTTAATTGATTTTCCATTTTAATATAGTAAATACGTTTGTCATATTTTAATTGGGTCTTAAAGGCCTTGCGGTAATTGACAAATAATAAATAGTCTTCATGATTTAATGTAATTTTATACTTTTTTGTGCGCTAAATTCTAAGCTTTTAATAAAGAAACAGTTTTTTTTTTTTTTTTTTTTTTTTTGAGTACCAACAAGGATATTTAGATGTTCTTGGCCTAGATTTCGGAATGTTTGTTTCCATAGCTAATACAATTGCTTTTTCAAAATCCAAAACAGCTTCAGTTATATCTGGTTTTAACAAGATATTATACCAATCAGTGTTAGCTAGTTATTGATATAATGCGTAATAATCACCTTTAACAAATTGAAAACGTTCAGAGAACTTATTTATTTTACAACCTTTAGGTAAAAACACAATGGTTTCAATCGGATAATAAAAAAGTATCAGGATGCATCATGCACTGATTAGTTTTTCTCGACATAGAAATAGCATTTGTGATAACAAGATCAAGAGCAGAAACTGAGGGTTCAACATACAGGTTAGTATTTTCAAAAAATAAATAAATAAATAAATAAATAAATAAATAAATAAATAAATAAATAAATAAATAAATAAAAATAAATAAATAAATAAATAATAAAAAAGACAATTGCTGAAACTTCAATTTGGAATAATAATGTATTTCTGGAAGCTGTTCATTATTTAACCAATCAATTTTGGATATGTTGAAATCTCCAAAAATCAATATATCATTTTCCAGAGGATTCAACCTACTAAAAATGTGGTTCAGGTAATTTTCAAAATTCACAGGGGAAAAGGTTGGTTGAAAATAAACACACGATATTAAGAGATAATAATAATAATAATAATAATAATAATAATAATAATAATAATAATAATAATAATAATAATAATAATAATATTTCTGATGTGAAATCTTCAATTTGTACGTACAAAGTATAAAAGCAAAGGAAAAAGAACCTGTCATTCCAATGACATGTATATTGCTCTTGTGAATAAGTTAGTTAGGAAATGGCTGTTGCCACTGATAAATGTCGATCTGCAGAGCAGCACAAGATATGAAGATATGTCAGTGTCACATTAACATGACTTTATACATCTATGAGTGACGTAAAAGAGCAAAACTTCTCCACTTTTCTCTCCTCCCTTGTAAAAGACGTGGGGGTTACTTACACATTCTCAAAGTGTACCGCAACGGAACTCAAATGTCATCTTGGATTCCTGCCGTGAAGCAAGTTACGGGATGCATAACCAAAACAGACAGACTTGAAAAAAAAAATCGTTTCGGTTCTCACGATCTTCCCTTCAAAGCATTTTGTTTCTTCTCGGAAAAGCAATAATATATTTAATGTCCTTTATGGTTACATCCATTCACTTGTTTGATACCACCATTGATAAATAGGCTATATGTACTTAAGTGTAAAAGTAAAATACACTTTTAATAGCGAAGACAACTGTGTTACATGTTTATTATTATTATTATTATTATTATTATTATTATTATTATTATTATTATTATTATTATTATTATTATTATAGTAGTAGTAGTAGTAGTAGTAGTAGTATAATAAATTCACATTTACCATATAAGGTTATGTGTTCTATTCCCGTTGGGAAGTGTGTACTCCAGTACACTGAAACATTTGAGAGCAATGAGCTGATAAAAGGGAAATAAATGGTGATGAAAGCACTAAATCGATGGAAAAGTAAGAATCCCGTGATTTGGTATCAAAAGTATGATCCAGTCGGTCCCGGTGACGTGGTCGTACAATTCAGCTCTCTTGTAGTAGGCGCTATAATGTGGTGGGGAACCTCTTATACTGTGTGAGTTGACCTTGCTTAAGGGTCTGTGCACCCGCCAACTCCATCGGATTCAAGCCCTCGTAATGGTGCAGAGCGCACGTTAATCGTGAATAGATCAGTTAGGGGTGCCATTTATTAGTGCAACTGCAGTGAAGCAATTGCTCCCTTGAGTTTGATATATATTAATTAATAGTATAGTAAGATACTAGTGAAAAACTCGATATATGCATAAGACCTTGCCACTTTCTCTCCCAGAAGCAGGGCCTGGGGCCCATTCTTACTAACCATCGGTGCTGCTTAACGACTCCAAAAACAAAACTCAACTCAAAAGTATGATCCGTTATGCCAAAAGTGAGTTCTCTACCACTAAGCCACTCAGAAGCCTTAAATCCCACTGAAGACTGACTTATCCTATGGTTCATTTGTAGTTAGTATTGGGTAGGGTTTGGGACTCGGAGGGTTTGTCGGACCATTTTCAAACGTTATTAAACGAAATGTTATACATGTTTAGCTAATTAAACGTTTCGCAAAACATGATCTCTAAAACGTTAAATAAGGAACACTGATACTAAATTATAAACAGAAGAAGCACGGTGCCTCAATAGTGCTTACTTCTGGAGCGTCCCTGGCCTAGTAAATTTGTGGTGGACAACATCGTGTCCGTGGGTTTTCTCGGGGTACTCCATTTCCTTTCACATTCTCATTCCACCAATTGTTCCATCATCATTCACTTGCCTTAATCACCCGTCTTCCTTAGCCTAAAGGCAAAATTACATGTCGTTACACTGCAATATTTAAATTATAAACATTCGCTTGGCATTATTCGTATAATCATAAATTATAGAAACGGTAATACTAAATTACAACATTCACATAGCGTTATTCGTACAATGTTAAATGAGAAACACTAATAATAAATTATAAACATTATTTGTATGCGCGTAATATCAAATTATAAGCATTTGCATAGAGTTAACCATAAATTGCTAAATAGGAACACTAATGCTTTATTGTAAACATCCTAATAACGTTATTCCTAAAATATTAAATAAGAAACAGTGATACTTCGATATATTGTAAACATATGCAAAACGTTAGTCATAAAACGTTAAGCAAGGAACACTACTACTGTACTCAGTGTTCGAAGTGGAAAAAAAGCAGAGGCGGTAATGTTTTATTACGATTTTGACTCGACATACATAATAACTGAAAACCATTGGAGAGCTTCTCTGTAGTAACGGTGGAGGGTATATGGAGATACTTTGATTCCCTGCCAACAAGTTTCTGAAAAAAAATAAAAAATATCTCCTTATGTTGTATTATAGAGAATTATATACGAAAATACTCAAAAACTGAGTTTCTATATTAATAATTTCGTACGGAAAACTCCCGGACCCTTACTCAACTCAGGGGTAATCCAAACTCCCGGAAGATCCGACCCCCACAGCAGACAACTCCTAAATTCGCCCATGCTCAAAACACATTTATCTATATGCATTAAGGAAGACGATACACGTACATAAGAAATTTCAATATGGCACATCAAAATATGTATACTAGACGAATTTTTATGAAGACACCTCATTTCAAAAACAAAAGGTAGGAAAAAGATAACAAAAATGTCCGTGTTGTCAACTTAGAAATTATTTCTACATAAGAAATAAAATCTTCGACATGCAAAGTTATTCATTTACTGAGTATAAAAAGGATTTATTAAAGGTATTTAGCATCTACTCTCCAGTGATGGTATGTCTTGATTACTGGAAAACCAGAGGAGGCCGCATACCGTCTCATTTCGACCACTGACTGTACTATATTATAAACATTCGCATTACGTTACGAAACATTGACTAAAGTGTAGATCTACTAATCTATAGTAAATATTCACAAATACTTATTCGCAAAACGTTAAATAAAGACTACTTACACATATACGTTCACAGTACCTCATTCGTGAAACGTTAAATAAGGAGTACTAATATCTGTAGTAAAAAAATAGTAACTCTATAGTACTACATCTCACAACGGCCTTTCGGCTGTTTGTTAGGTGATGACGGGATAAGGTATGTTGATTCACACTACCGGCCGTCGCAGTAGCATAACTAAAGCCTTGGGGGCTCTCCCGCAGACAGCGTGTAGTGGGGTCCTTTCTCTACTTCCCACTTCACGATTTGGGGGCCCTCTGATGGCTTGGGCCCCCGCAATGCGGGTCTGCGGGGCCATTATTTACACCCGTGGGCTGTCGTATGACTTTCTAGACAGTAGTTGACTACCCTTTCATTCAAGAGATTGCCCATTTGAATATATGACAATTGCGATTGTGTGAAAGCCCGGGACAATTACGATCACATATTTTTTAGGGCTATTTCAAAACTATGTTTTGTGACAATTGCGACCACGGTGTTAATAATCTTATAGATCTGCATTAAATTAGGATTAATAGTTGATATCGTGGCTAAATACTATTGAGTTAGGAAATTACTCAATAAATATACTTGTATATGACAACTAATACATGGTTAAGAAGATTACCCCAATATCATATTTGTTGTGTTTTTTTGTTTACAAAACCGAGTGAGTGCATTTTGGAGAAGCCGTCAGTTGGTGGCTAATAGGATCTCCGAATGTTTTGCAACGCGCTTGAGAGTATAAGTGAACAATTTACGTAAGTTTATACCATTCATGTTGACTTCGAGAATACCAAGGATGAAACGAACGTATTTCGAGGATGACGACTAGTTATTCATCCACGGTGACGATCCACTCCCACGGTGGGAAGTTAGAAGAATTCTTGGATTACTGTGTACATGAGTGGTTGGAAAACGAGGATATTCCTGTGAAGATGTGAATTTGGTACTTACAAGCGGGAGACGCTGGATTAATAATGAGGTAGAAGGAATAATAAGACAAATACCTTACTTGGTAGATCCCATCTGAAGATCCAAGATTTGATTTCCTGTCTCAAGTAGGAAGCAGAAAGCACGAACGTGAGTTTGTGAGAATGATACTTAATCTAAAGCGCATCAAAAGAAACAAAGGATATGTAAAGATAGAAGGGGGAATTGAGAGAATCATTCAGGAGTTTTGAGATTAGCGTTCCTTTCAGCAGCGAAGCTATAGGGAGACGGGACCTACTGATTAACCTTGAATCCCAACCACATGAGCTCCCGCCGGAAATCGAACCCGGGTCTCCCACAACAAAGACACGTCACTAACCGCTTAGCAACGAAGGAGCTCAGAATCGTTCAGGAGTCTATCGATGAGTTAAGAAAAGCCTGATAGTTCTGGGCTACGTTCAGAAGCTGAATTAGTGCATAATCTCCGGAGAAACTGATGACGGATGATGATGCTGATACATCATTGTTCACATTTTGTATAATAATAGTAGACGATAAGTAAGTGTTGAAAACAAAGAAGACTGCGAAGTAAAAATCAACACTTTCATTTTAAACGTATCAAAATAATTGCTCATTAGTTCGGGATTCCATCTCAGGCTTAGAAAAAAATGCCAGCAATCGGCATTTAATTATTGATGATAATATATGACAATAATAATTTCACAGCAAGGAATCTGAATAATATTTTGATATTTTCAGTTGATTGCAATTGTCACTGGAATCTCCAAATTAAAATTAACCACTTCCTTGTCGATCGCAACTATTACAAGTCGCAATTGTCGCAACACCGCCCATTCACCTCACGATGCTGAATCACACTACAAACTGAAGTCGGAGCTACACAGAACAGGTATTCATCACTGGGCAGTGTGCGAATTACTGACCAAAATGAAGGGAGAAATTCTCCCTCTGAACATAGTACATCCCCGTAATCAAAGGAAATTATTGGTACGCTAATACACATAAAATTTACGTTATAATGGAAGATATAGTGTATATGTTATTATTTCAGTCCTCCTTTTCGATTCCATTTTTCCATTTTTGGGATCCATTTTTTCTCGTTTTCGAGTAAAAATCGCTTACTGTCAGGGGTATATCCAAGACCTCGATGAGTAGTATGTATGTAGTATCAACGTTGCTGAGTGCAGTTAGCGACAAGAGTTTTTCCGTTTAGTAAAATTTATTTTGGAAACAACGATTGGCACGTACACAACGGTGGAGTGACTGGAACATACAGAAAATTACATTCTTTTTAATTTACTGAAAACTGTACTCAAATTGTCCACCCATTCTGAAGTTATTAACGAAACTAATTTCATCAAACGGAACCAACTTACGTTGCTGACTATATATACGCAATTTTTATTTTTATCCCATTGATAGTACGTAGAATTATTTTTCTGTCTTCTTTAAAATGAACTAAAATTGTATGTGATTTCTTCCTCAAGTCTATTTAATGTCTCTTAGTATTATTATTGTTGTTATTAATGAATGTGTCATTATGTATAAATTTAATGTTGTTTAAATTACGATAAATTTGATAATTAAATATTAAAATTATATAAAAGAAAATCTATTTTTGACAGTTATGGACATTTAAATAAATTTAAGGAAGAAGTAAGTAAAATCACATAATTAAAATTCCAGTTCATTTTATACGTAGAAAGAAGAAAAAAATTAATTGCGCATTTAAATCAATTCGGCTAAAGAAACAAAGATAAGTATAGCTTCCGCACTCGACATTTGATTTATTAATAACGATTTTTCTATTTATGAATTCGTATCTTTTTTTTTTCACTAATCACAGTTCATTATTGTAACTAACTTAACTGTTCACGCTGCTAATTCTTACATAACGGCGAAGTATAGTTTCTACAATACTATTAGAATTTACCTAGGGAAAATATGTAAAGATGAGACATTGCGTCTATATCAATTGACCGATCTTATTGAGATCAACAAAATTATATACGGAGTGTAAAATCTCATGCGTAGTCTTCGAGAAGATATGAAAAAGAAAACCAAAAATTGGTAAACCTCAAAATTGATACAGTACGAGAACCATGTCACTGATTGAGATAAAAATGAAAATGAAATTAAATCTTTCAGTTCAGCCAGTGGCGGATCCATCCCGGGGACGAGGACCTCCAGTTTTCTGAGTGAAGCTATGTTATTTATTATTGAAGCTATTAATTGATTGCTATTATTGAAGCTATTATTTATGTATTTTTGAAAGTCTATAGTAAAATTGATGATATATCTATCATAGTCTGGGTTCTGGTTGCACTCCCCCCCCCCCAGTTTTTACCTTTTAGATCCGCCTCTGAGTTTAACGTCCCAGGATTATATCCTTTAGGCTAAGGGAGATGGTGATAAGACAAGTGAATGAGAATGGAAGAATTGGTGGAATGAGAATGCGGGAAGAAACGGGAGTGCCTCGATAAAAGCCATGGACACAATGTTGTTCACCACAAACTTACTTGGCTGGGGATGGAAGCAGGTACCCGACGCACCGGAGATAAGCGCTATACCACTGAGCCACCGAGCCTCCCCCCCTTTGAGATAAGAACGATAAGGAAATATATCCTCATGAAGCTCTTCATTTTGATACTAGCAAGACGATAGTACATGGTATGGCTAATGTGGTATAGCCTAAAATTATCATTAACTATTAAATTTTAATTTATGTTTAACTAAATTATGGTACAAATATAAGACATACACCAGTCGACAGATTACCTCGAACTGAACAAGATAGAATGTTTAAGGTTAAATTTTAATGTGTAGTTTTTGTAAAAAAAAAAAAAAAAAAAAAAAAAAAAAAAAAAAAAAAAGAAGGAAAATAACTTTCGTGGTGCTAGAAAGTACGTTGTTCGTTTTTACTAATAATTGACTTTTTTTCAGGAAAATTATTTATTCATGTACTGCATACACTGTAAATTAGAAGATTGTTGTATGTTGTTTATTTTTACCTAACGGTGACAGACATACTGTTTACGCACATACTATATTTATAATAACGAAAAGCAAAATGGAAACAAATGGAAGTAATACTTAAATAAGCTGAACGAGCTGGTTTCCATTTTGTTAGTTGGTAATCCTTCCTTTAACAATATCGTTTATTACTGTAACCAAGCGACACGAATCGTAAATATATGAATTTATCTGTACAGAGAAACGATCCATAAAGGGTTGAGTCAGCTATTATTCTTGTGTTCCTCCTGTTGTTTTATACGCGGTCATTGTCATCTTTTTTAAAGACGTGAACACAGAGATCGTGGTCAAAAGAGAGGAAAAGCCTCTTGTATCATACCGGGAATCACGCGCATAATTCTCTGGTTCCGAACTCATAAGCTCCAAGGCATTGGGCGACCAGAAGATGTAGGAGGGCCAACATCACGCAGGGCTTTCAGATTTAAAAGAATAAAAGTTAAGAAGAAGAATAGGAGGAGGGGAAGAAAGCGGAAAGAACGAAAAAACAAAAAGACAAGATAGCATCGACATTACACTATACATGGTGTAAAGGACCTTAAAACTGTCGGATTTTTAAGAAGGTCTCTTTCTCCAGCACATTCCAATACGAATTGGGCCTCCGAGAATCACTTTTCATCTTATTGACCTTTTATTTAACATTTTTCTTCTTCTTTCTCCAAAAAATCAGTTCTGAAGAGGAAGATTTCCCCCGAAAGGAAAATGCAATGCAAATTATCATAGAACTCACTCATGCAGTGTAAATAACAATTCTCCTAAAAGATGGAGGATTACATAGTATGGGTTCAAAACAGTTTACTTTTAAGAAAAAAGAAAAAAAAGAAGAAAACAAAATGTTATCTCCATAATATTCATATATTATGGACAGAACACAAGAGTTGTGCTCACTTAAATCAAAGTTACGATTAAGAAAAACAAAATAATAAATGACCATTCATATCTTCGACATGGGAAATCTCTAGGGGCATTTTTTTTTTTTTTTCGAACTTCTACTGATAAGTACGGAAACTCCTATCATACTGCCGTTATAAGGAAGAATGTTTTTATCCCATTATTCTCACATATATTACAGTGCATTGAATTCCCTCTGAAAATGTTGGAATTTTATATTACAAAAGTTCACGAAGTACTTAACCCTTAGATGACCAATACTTTTTTCTATTTTTTTAAATATAAAACATGGTTTCGTTAAAACTTACTCATGCGGCTTTAGCTTTCAAAGTAATTGCACCAGTAAGACAAATGATACGGTGTTTTGTTTGTAACTGAACAGTATTTTAAATATCTGTACATGTTTTATCGTATCATATTATTATCGGGAATAACAAAGAAAAAAACATTTAAGTTTAATTTTTTAAATGTTCCTATTGGAATTTTTGAAATTTAAAAAAAAAAATCATATCTTCATCAAAAAACCGAAAAAATCTCGGAAATAACATATCCAAATTGTCATCTCTAAAAGTATCATATACAAATTTCAGCTCAAGAGCATTTTTCATTCCGGATATATACACAGTATGTGATATGTAATGACTGGTGGTTGTGGCAAAACGCCTTAAATGCCATATTTTTCATTTTTACAAGAAATAGCGCCATTTTTGTTACCATTGACCATATATGCCATTTTATAATTATTTCTTAAATTTTGTTCACGTTTCTACTGTAAATACAAGTCGCATTATTCACCATTATGGTGGAATTAATATGGAATAAATAGATTCAAGGGGATCCGTTGATATTGGTTTTGAATGTTATTCTGTTTTAACTGTTACTCTTTAAAGTAATTGTATGATTGGGATCTATGTACAAATACCAACTTACACTTCGGCAAACCGTGGAACGTAAAACACAAAGATTTCATTTCATTTTATTCGCTGATTGGAGGGGGGGGGGGGTCAACAATATCTTCCTGAGCCCAAGTCCCGAAGAGATTTATGCATTGCACGAAATGGTTCGTATACTGCAGTGTGATAATATACTCCGACGCTTCTTCTTTCCATTTATTTTTTATATTGGCACTTTTAATGTTGTAAAAGCCTGGAAAAAACTGGAAATTTTGGGTAAAAAACAGTTTTTTTTACCGTTTTTCACCCAAGCGTGGAAAAAAAGGGAAAATTCGGGAAAAATTGAAAATTTCAATTATTTCACTACATTATGCTTTTAAAATGAAAACTATTTTATATTTACTAGTTTACAGTTAAGATCATTGAATACTTACGTTTCTCGTATTAGATTGGAAAAATTTATAATATATATTTTTCCTATTTGCACCACTCCTTGGCTACAAGAAATACTAAAATATAATAAATATAATCTTAGTTAGATTAATTAATATACACATTATTATAATATTAGTACATTAGTACATTATTATAATACACATTAGTATAATATTTAAATTATCTTAAGCAATCTTATGAAGTTCCCGGTTTATGGCAGGGAACGGGGCTAAAATCATTTTAGTTGATACCGGCATGTTAAAATCAAATATATATTTTATGGAGATACGTATCTTCCTTGTGCTGTGTAAAGTTTCCGAAAATTTTGAACCTATTAGAAAAAAATATTTTGTTCGGAAATATTGGCAAAACCCGGAAAATGTAATTTAAAAACTATTTCTTCGCCTGATGGTAATCTTATTTGCTGTAACGTATCTCCATCATATATACATCGAATTTCGCTAATATGAAAACTACTTAAAGCAACAGATTTTAATTTTACCTTTTAGTTTTGTGATTTCTGGTAAAAACCTTCCTTTATTATTCGTATATTTTTGGAACAAATAAAAAGAGAGATAATCTTATTTACATATACACACATACACCGCATAGGTACGTAAATTTGAGAAGCGAGAAATAAATTTAAAAATTTAACATGTGAAACTTACGTTCATTATTATTAAACACTAGCAGAATACCCGTTCTTCGCATGGGGAGAAGAGGTTTCAATTTGGACATAAAGGCTGCCAAAACTGTCATCAATGAACATAGGGGACCCCAAAAACTAAGATTTCGACACTAGTATAAGTTTTTCTCAATTACTTTTACATGTCACCCCCTTTAGAAATACTAATGGGGGCTGAATTTGAATTTAAACGAACATCGGAAGTGTTAATGTTCATCTTAGGATTTCCAGAAACCATCGATTCGACCGATATTGGTCATTTTCGATCATATATATATATATATCCCCTCTCCCCCGCCAATAAGTTACGGGGATGAATTTTTATTTAAACGGCATCGGAAGTGTTACTGTTCATTTCAGCGACCCCCAAAACTATGGATTCTACACTAATATCGGTCATTTTCGATCATATTTATATATATATCCCCGTCCACAAGTTGTGGAGATGAATTTGAGTTTAAACTTCATCGGAAATGTCACTGCTCATCTCAGCGAATCCGAAAATTATGGATTTGACACTAATATTAGACATTTTCAGTCATTTTTATATATCTTTTCATACCCAAGTTGCGGGCCTGCTTTTGGATTTAAACGGCATCGGAAATGTTACTGTTCATCATAGCAACCGCAAGAACTATGGATTCGACACTCGCTCTTAAGTTACAGCTTTCAATTTGGATTTAAACGGAAGTGACACTGTTCATCTCAGCGACCCCGAAAACTATGGATTCGACACTAATATCGATCATTTTGCATCATTTATATATATATATATATATATATATATATATATATATATATATATATATATATATATATATATATATATCTTCCTGTCCCTCAATTTGCGGGTATAAATTTGGACTTAAACGACGCTGAAAATGTCAGTGTTCACCTCAGCGACCCCGAAGTCGCAAGCAAAAATGCTCTGGAGTTGGCATGCACTGTATAATATCCAAGAGATCTAAATGAAACTACAATCGACTTCAAGAATTGATTGAACGTGTAAACAATCTTATTCAAGTTAGTAGCGTTTGACGAAAAATAAAAACGTAGAAAGATAAGATATTCACCAATCAATTGAACTCATTGAGCTGAATTAAATCACATGGGTGAGTATAAATACTCATGCGTAGTTTTCAAGGAAAACGAATAATTTTCTTAACATAAAAAATGTTTAGTGTACTATAAACATTCAATTTATTAAAATAAAACTGATATTGAGGTATATTGTCATCATTTTTTAAAAAATTACGACACTACAAACACGACAGCGCACATTATGCTTAATGAGATATAACCAAAAATTATGATTAGATTTAAGACTTTAATATTTGTTGACCTATAATTTTGTGTAATGACGAGACAGATATCAGTCAATGGATGACGTTGAGCTTTAAGAAAATGTCATGTTTGAGATTAAATTCACATGCACAGTTTTTGAAAAAATCAAGAAAGGAAAATTTTTCTAGCGCTAAGTTGTTCTTTGCCAATGTAAATTCATAGTTCTTTATTTTGCTGAAATAGATTGCTTATTTATGTGCTCTTTATGGAAAAAAATACTTATTTATCATATTTTTGTGTTTAATTTACACATTGTAATTATAAACAATTTATACATTTTTGTTCGTTCTATGTTTACAATTAAATTCTTCCATGAACTATCATCATCATCACCACCCCTTTTCAGCACCGAGGTTATATTTGACGAGAACTTACAGAATCCAAACCATCTAAATTCATTCAAACTTCAAGGCTCTCTCATTGGAAATGGAAGTCTCTTCAAGGAAAAGTGCGCACTAGTCACTAGACTAATGAGAAGGACTCAGAACCTTTTGTACGTGCATGCATTTACTATGCATTTAATTATCAATAACACGATACATAAGCTACATGAACTGACTGACTTACCCACATAAAAGAATGGGTACTACCAGTTGAAATTTGGGACGCTTTAGAACTTTAAGAGAGAAACTAACAGGACAATTCTCAAAAGTATATACTTTTCAATTTTCAGGAAGTAAAAAAAGAGAAGAAAGTCTCCATGTTATTCAAATGAAAGCTTTTTTTTTTTTTTTTGCGTTAAATTGGATGTTTTAGATAATGGAAATTAGAATAATAACTTGAAATTCGATGTGATTGTAAATGTTTGATTTCGTTATCTAAGTAAACCACGTAAAAAGTCCAACTTTAGTGAAGTTTTATAGGGAACTGATAAATCTTCAACATGTTATGTAAATGGACCACTTTCTACATTCCATAGTTACTAGAGACTTCTGGTAGAACTACAATGAAATTTGACAAGTTTTGTTGCCTCCCGGGACTAATCCATAGAAATATTGCCAAAAGTGAAGATTTTAAGTTTCTAGGGTGTCTAAGGGGGACAACAAAAAACTCCACGTTATTAAAATGGGGTTAGGTACTTCAAATTGAATTAGGAACTCAAAGCTTGCTATACTCCTAAGTTTTTTAAAGTATCAAACAAGAAAATCACCAGAAATAAAAATGATATGTTTCTAAAGGGTTCTCTGTTTTTCTTTGTAAAGTATTAGATCCCATGTATTTTAAATAGGATTACTTCCACACCCAAAAATGTTGAATTACTTCCAACAGCTGCAGGAAATTTTGTAAAGAGTTTGCAATATGACTATCATAAATAGTCCAAAATGTTAGATTTTTGGTATATCGTAAAGTAGTATTTTGTGGGATTTTGAATAAAAAGATTGAGAAGAAGACTCATAAAGTGCTTCGTATGGAGCATTGTGCTGTATGGGTCAGAAACATGGAGATTACGCAAAAATGATGAAAAACGACTGGAATCTTACGGAATATGGGTGTGGAGAAGAGTGGAGGCAATCAGCTGGATCAAGCGGAAAGCGAATGAAAGGGTGTTAGAAATGGGAGGAGGGAGAAAAGAATAATTTTAGATAGTATTAGGAAGAGAAACTGGGTGGGACATTGGATAAAAAAGAACTTCTCGGGGATCGTTTCAGAGGGTATGATGGCAGGAAAGAGAGGGAGGGGCGAAGGAGACTACAATTAATGGACAATATCCAAACAGAGAAATCGTACGTGAAGACGAAGAGATTAGCGGAAGACCGTGAGAATGGAAGCTTCTTAGCTGCAGTAAATGACCTGCCAATAATGGCAGAATACCTAAGATGATGATGATGGATGTGTATAACGAATCTTGTTGACACGATAGCGTTCGCCATTTTGATCGTACCAAGGTGATACATTGCATGTGCATTTGCTTTAGTCTGGAGGATCGGTCATATGATCGTGCACTTTTTGATACAAGTATGAAATTTACAGTACACAATAATTGATGTATAAACAACAATATTAGGGGTGGAGCCAATCGAAATTGGCGCTCTTGTCATAATGGCGGCCATATTGAAAAACTAATCTCGTAAAGGTGTTTTTTCTTCAAAATAGCTTATATTTTTCTTTTTATGTGCAAGTGACAATATTATTTTAATTACTATTGACCAAATAATGAACAATTTACACATTTGTATATTTTAGTTTGTTATTTAGTTTATTTAGTTTGCTATTTTTCAACATGGCGCCCAGTGTGACCAGATTTAATATAATGCCATAACTATAGAGTGATGGGTATCAAAATATATGTTCTTGAGGCCACTAATTGCAAATATACGCTTAGAAATACTATCAGACGGTCTGTTCCTGATTTAAGAGATGAAATTCATAGCACTATTAAGTATTTTAAGTTTATCTTTCTAACTTTACACGTCAATCTTGTGGAAATTGAATATAAAATTTCTGCAATACCAAAACTGTACAATAAAACATATCACATAGCAACAAAATTGAGAATTTTACTTCATGTTGAAACATGAAGGAGAGTAAAATTGGAATTTACAGTCTTTCTTCGTGTACATATATTCAGCGTTCACATCCTTCACATCTACAAAGAGCTGTACATGGTAAGTCAGATTTGAAACAGCTACACTTTCCAGAACACACTTTGGAATAATTACATTTCAATATCTCTCTTGAAGACTCACTGACTAGTGGAGTTGTTATCCAACGAGGTATCCATCTTCCTTCCTCGATTTTTGTCCATCCGTAAATACTCGGAGATGGAAGTTCAAGTTCTTTTTCAAGTGATCTTCCCCAAATCTGTCCTGCTTGATAAGCTTTTCGAAGTAAATGCTGTAGCAAAGCATTTTGAGTTGGTGGTATAAGCTCAAGCTCACGATTCTTTCGTGTAAACATCTTTTGCCTTACTACATTTATGTCATTATCTATGCTGCAAAGGTCATATAGCGATACAACAAATTTTTCAACAATTTTAAACACTGTCTTCACGGCTTCTAGATCTGGAGCACTTGATAATACTTGAAATGCCGACGTAACCTCATCATAAGCTTTCCAGGCTGTCCAAGCTAATATTTTACCTTTACTCTCAAATTTAGATGTAGTGTCACTTCCCGTCAAAGCATGAAAAGCAAGTATTGCAGAGCTTTTCTCACTTCCCAGTGCCTTTGATATTGCTGTAGCATTGATGTAACGCATATGTGTTCCTGATCCATACAATATCCACAAACAATCACATTCCAACTTAGCTGCTTGGTTGACTGCCAACACAACCACATCTGAGTCAACCTTACAAACTTGTATATTTCGATACCATTCTATTATACCATCTGCTGCATGTAAAAATATCCTTGCGTCTGCTTCATGTTGAGAACATGGTACTATTCGACTTAAATTCGCAGGTTGTGAACTAACGGCTCTGTTTCCTTGAGTGACAGCAACTTTTCCTGGATATTCTGCTAAACTTACAAATTTTGCCAATAAAAAAATAATTCTGTTTTGTTTTCGTCAACTTGAAGAAAGTCCTTCCAGTTTTTAGGCACCTTTTTATCCGCTTTAACTTTTCTTCGAATGCCTTTTCTTCTCTTCTCACGAACACAACTCTTCAAGCTATCTGATTTATAGGTATTAACACGTTTCACTTGTCCTTTAAATCGATTTCTAATCATGTTTATGAACTTTTCGGCATAGTCAGCAAAGGAATCTGTAGCTTCGGGTGTCAGAAAGTGCGCAATCAAGAATAATCATTTCAACAACAGGTCCAGCTTGATGAGGTTCATCACTATCTTCTTTACTGCAAGAAATGTTTTTCCAGGCAGGGTACTATGTCTGATGTACCTCCATACCGAATACTCCATTGCACTCTGCCAGTGACGGAGGAAATGATTGATGCTCATGACTGAAAAACTGATAAAGGTCACCATCTCGAACTTGACATCCTTTCTTTTCTTTCATTTCTTTTTTAAAATCATGATATGATGCCCATGTGCAATCTAAAGTCAGATGTGAATCTACTTTTTCGGTAGTACGCTAAACGTGTTCACACCATTCACTTTCTTTATCATTTTCAGCATTCCCAATTTCTAATGGTGCTATCGTCTCAATTTTAGGTGGAGAGTGTTTCATCTTTGGGGAAAATATAGGCTTGACTAGAGTGTAACTCTCTGGGAGTTTCATCAACTTTTTTCATTTGTGCACTACACGCTCTTCAACTTGTTCTTCATACAAATGTTCAATATCTGGATGCTGCAACAGTGATATTCCCGTTCCATGAAATGAAGTAGTAGATGAAGGATTATGATCGATATTATCAATTCCAGCTGTAGTAAAAGCATTTTTCTTCAACTGTAAGGGAGCTACTGTCATGAAATGAATTACAGCATAATTACCCAATTCTGCTGAGAGGCAGAGAATTCTGTCATATGATACACTAAGTCCTAATTCAAACAACACATCAACTATTTGTTTTGATCTTGTATATGAGCGAATCATACATCCAACAAAAAGGGGCAGCGGCGTTTCACTATTTTGGAGAATGGACTAAATGCTGTGAAACTTTTCTACGTTTTTTAAATCAATTAAAGGATAAAAGCTGTGAAAGAGAGAGACAAACTTGAGACATATAATCCGCTTTGTTTTCAATGTTAGGACCATATAATATCATTCCAATAAGAGTTAACAATGTCGTTGGTACACTGTTTTGTTGGCACTTATCCTCAAATGACCCTTTAAATTGAAACTGGGGATGTTTAAAAATATCTCGTCTTTCTATGTTTACAGCATGAGATAAAACAATGGCATCTAACTCAGAATCATGAGAACAGGCTTTCTTGAGGCTCTCTCCTATATCACTGTTTCTCACAAGCTAAACTTCTCGACCAGCGCCATGGGGTTCAAGTTCTGGAAAATGACTAAGTATTTTCTCTTTTAGCCGCGTTGAATTCATTGTACTTGGATCACCACCCAGTTGCTCAATTTTCTGACAATAGAGCTTCTTGAGATGGCTCAACTGCAGCACAGGGGAAATTTCGTCGTCATCAAGAATACTTTCAATATACACTAAAAGTTCTGCTAATGCGTTTTTTCATATGTATGAGCGTATTCTTCTTCTGATCTTAATTTTAAATCTCTTTCACGATTATATAGGACCACAAGATATTTTGCATGATACACTGCATCTTGAGCAAACATATCACCAGCACTTAGCTTTGCAATTAATTTGTGGTCTTGAAGAGTAAAAGCACATGATCTCACACGATTATCTATTTTAAGTTGGTGATTTTCGAAATGACTGTGATTTTTCATCCACTGGTTCGTCACAAAAGAAGCACAATGTACACCCACGTTGACTGACTGAAAGTGAGTCCTTTGATCTGGTATTTTTCTCACTTGATGCAGATACGTCTGACTTATATTGACTTCCACTTTTCTTCTTTTTTCTTTCAATTGCCCTGTTCAATTTAGTTTTATTGAATTTCAAAGAGCAGCTTTTATGATATTTTGCCTTTTTATCCATAAATGTTTGCTTAATACCTTGTCCTTCATCCAGCCTTCTTATTTTAAACCCAGAAGGTAGTGACTCTATTTCTTCAAATTTTACTAAATTTTCCGCTATAGTTGAATACCCAGCAGCTTCATTTGATGATTTACCAGCAAAATCACCAGGGCAAAATCAGCCTCTCCTTTGTTACTTCTTGGGAAAAAAGACAAAGGTCCCAGTTTGTGATTTCATCACGTGGTTTGGAAACCTCAGTATTGTCTATTAGTTTGAAATTTCGTTTCATTTTAGCTGCAGTTCAGTTATGAAATAAATCGAAAACAAAGTTTGAGTTACACTGAAAGACGAAAGAAATAGCAGGCAAAATAACTGTAAAACAACTAATAAAAATAAATAAATCAATCAAAATTCAACATTTTACCACGTCAAGTGTCAAATGACCTTTATCAAGAGCATAAAAGTGAAAAATAGTAAAAATTAAAATGCATTAACATGTTAAACAATACAATTAAATGTTATTTTATTATGTACGCGCGGCCATTTTTAATATGGCGGCTATCTCGACGAAATCACGTGATATTTTTTGGCTCCACCCCTAGAATTGTTTCTTATGATGTCTATAAACCGTGTGTAAAATTTGACGCTTGTATCATAAATTGCACGATTCTCTGAGATTTTGTTACGGATCCTCCAGACTACTTCGTAGAGTTTAATGCATTTTGCTAAATAAAGAAAAATGACACACATTAATTATATATTTAGCTGAGTTGATTTTGAGTTTAACGTCCCTTTTCAGCAGCGAGGCTATATGAGACGTGGACCTATTGATTAACGTGGAATCCGAACCACATGAGCTCCCGCCGGGAATCGAACCCGGGTCTCCCGTGCCAAAGGCGCGTACGCTAACCGCTTAGCCACGGATGAGCTCTATAGATTTAGCGACCGTGGTTCAGTTGATACAACATTGACTCAACATGAGGATTTTCAGGTGACAGAGTTGTTTTAAGAATTATATACCTAGGTAGATCTAGATTGGATGTTCAAAAACTCGCATCCGTGCTCAACGGGAGATTATAGCTACTAAAGATAGAAAGAAAACAAAATATCGTATGCCATTTAAATTCTGGGGTTTTATTTCGGTGGTAGATACCAGTAAAAATATGATGATGTGATAGATGACAAAACTAGTATCTACTAACAAGGATTGTCATCATTCACAATGCGGAGTAGGAGCAAGTATGTGACTGTCAGCCAGCCGATCAGTGTTCGAACCAAATTTCTGCATTTTCTCCCCTGCTATTTAGACAGTTTTTTTTTTTTTTTTTTTTAATGCAAGTAAAATCTTAGAAATCATGGTGTAGATAATGTTTGGAATCTGCTGTCACTATTAGGGATGGCCTTTTTCGAAAAATCTGTTTTTCGATTTTCGGAAATTTCATTTTTCGTTTTTTCGTTTTTCGCTTTTTCGAAAAATTTTTTCGTTTTTTCGAAAAATTTTTCGTTTTTCGTTTTTCGTTTTTCGTTTTTCGAAAAAATTTTCGTTTTTCGTTTTTCGAAAAATTTTTCGTTTTTCGAAAAAAATTTCGTTTTTCGAATAAAATTTCGTTTTTCGTTTTTAGTTTTCGAAAAAGTATTTTTCGAAAAAATGTGGCCATCCCTAATCTCAAGATTAAAGAGATTCGCAGTCACGTCCGGATGTGTGCAACACTGGCACTAGTACCCGTAGAGTATATTTCTGATGGTTTGTTGATCAACATGGAGGCTGTCCGATTAGACGAAGAGTCGAAGTCTTCAATGATTAGGAGCAATGGCTGGAAAATCGAAATTTTTCTCCGGAAAGTTGGAATTGTAGCAGTCACAGGAATCGAACAAATAAAGCAGTAGAAGACTGACACAAATGCTTAAACAAAATATTATCCAGAACCCCTGCACATTTCCAGTCTTGTGAAGACTATTGAGGGAAGATTCTATATGTAATCATGTTTTCAGAAGAATGGAAATGCTGAGCATTACTCAAAAGAACGGAAAAGCCATGTATATGAAAGTTGACGATAGGATACAGTCAATACTTCATAATTTGAGAGAACATGTTGACCTGAGAAAATGTCTCAGTCGCTTGAGCTTTGTATGTACATAACCTTGAACAATTTCCTATGGGGGCGCGGTGGCTCAGTGGTAGAGCGTTCACCTCCGGTGCTTGGGGTCCCTGGTTCGATCCCAGTTCGCACCGTGTGGACCTTGTGGTGGACAAACACCGTGCTCGTGGGTTTTCTCGGGGTTCTCCCGTTTCCTCATTTCATAGCGTTGCACCATTTCATCCATTATTTTGCTCATCAGCTTCTCCCTTAGTTACGCAGCCCCATTCGAGGTCCCTCGTGACTATATGTTTAGCGTATGCGTTTTCGGTTCGGGAGACCGGGTTCGATTCCAGCCTGGAGCTTAAGTGGTTTGTATCTCATGTTATGCTGAGTTCACGTCTCTATAGCTGAGTAGGACGCTAAACTAAAACCAATATCCTCATCATCATCGGAACACATTTGCAAGGTGTTGAACTTAAAATAAAAACTAGATTGCGAATCTTCTATTTATATGTTTTCTTTTCACTTGAAAAATATTTTGAGTCTCTTTAAAAGAAGAAAACACAACAATCATTTGAGATTTTACATTTAAAGAAAGAAAAAAAATGATTAATTAGGCTTATATTATATGGAACTTCTCCACTTTATAGTATAAAAATTTGAGATGGGCCATTTATCTTGATACCCCCATGTAATTTTGAAACTAATTGATAAAAATGGCTGGAATTTTGTAAGATGCAAATAACGACAAGGGAACTCTGTCTAATAAACTCTGCAGTACCAACAAATTAATAGTGTTGCCAACATAATATAAAGTTATATTTTTAACGCCACTATGCCATGTTATTACATATCTCAAATCTAAATATTAAACGAAACCTTATAACACAAATTTGTTATTCAGTGTTGCAAATTAAGGACGCTGCAATATGACAAGCATCTAAACTTTAGAAACCTGATAATAGTATTAATAAAAGCAGAGGCGGATTCAGGACGAATTCAACGGTGAGGAAAGAAGGTAGTGAAAGATTCTGTTTTCTCTCTCACCGACTTTTGCAGCACTGGTGATTGTGAAACTCAGGGAGGTGAATAACCTTTCCCCCCCCTGGATCTGTCTATGAATAGAAGTGAGACGGACAGTGAAATGCAAACCCGAAATACCTTAGTGTCGAATACTATGACCATGGCTTATTTCGAATGAATACAAGAAATTAAAAATTAGACTTTTTTCGAAAAATTTCTTACATAAACAGAACGTCTAATCACGTAGGTGATTCTCAAAAGACGTAAACTTCTCGGAGCCGTTACAGCAATTTGATATCTCAAATCGATCAGGAGATATGAAAAACGTGAATACTGATAGTGATACTCCTAAAAATGACGTATTTGGGGATTGTTCGTAATGTATCTTGATTCTCTTTGCTTTTATAACATTACAGAAACAGATTTTGGTACTTGTAATTACAATAAATTCTTGCAATTACATAATTTTAACCAGTGTTGCAAACTTTACCAATGTGTATCACATCTCCAGATCAGTTTGAGATATCAAATTGCTGTAAACTGCATTATGATCTCTACGTCCGTTGAAAACCTTCTATGTTGTTGGATATGATACTCATCCAAGCAGTTATCGAAATAAAATCTCAATTTTCAGTCAAATTTTCAATCCCTTACGTGAAGACTAAGGAGCATGGAAGCTTCTCAGTTGCGGCAAGTGACTTGCCAATAATGGCAGAATACCTATGATGACAACTTTGTACCTATTTATTTGAAATAAATCATATCATGATCATAGTATGTAATGTGCTAATGTGCTGTGGATGTGCATGCCCCGTCCAAGCTATTATTTATTACTATTATAGAAGCCTAAAACATTTGGATCTTTGAAGGCCCGTGCTGGCCCACCGGGACATGTCCCGGTGCGCCCTCCGAAACATCTCATTATAAATAAAGGTACAACTTTTTTATATATATAGATCTAATAAATTCTTACATTTATTATTGCTAAAGAACTGGTGGTGAATACAGCGCGTTCTTTACATAAGACGCCCTCGCGAACTACATAAAAAATAAACAGTTTTATTTATTCTTCTGTATGGCACAATTTTGTACAATGAATACATACTGTTACTGTTGGTAAAAAACCCATGAAGGTTACAGTGCGCCCTCTATATAAGGCGCCCTTGCGGAACCTCACCAAAGATAAACGGTTTTATTTATTCTTCTGTATGGCATAGTTCTGTACAATGAATGCATACTATTACTGTTGGTAAAGAACCCGTGAAAGGTACAATGTGCCCTTTATGTAAGGCGCCCTTGTGAAACCAAGTCAAAGATAAACGGTTTAATTTATTCTTCGGTATGACACAGTTCTATACAATAAATACTTACTGTTACTGTGGGTAAAGAAACCATGAAGAGTACAGTGCGCCCTTTATGTAAGTCGCTCTTGTGAAACCAAATCAAAGATAAACGGTTTAATTTATTCTGCGGTATGACACAGTTCTATACAATAAATACTTACTGTTACTGTGGGTAAAGAAACCGTGAAGAGTACAGTGCGCCTTTTACGTAAGGCACCCTTGCAAAACAACATCAAAGATAAAAGTTTAATTTATTATTTTGTATATTGGTGGATCCACGACCACGTGGGGGCAGAGGGGGCGACCGCTCCCCCAAAGGTATTTTACTTCCAGTTTACTTTCGGAAATAAAAATATTGTCTTTTCAATCTGGCCGATCCAATCTGTGTGACAAGCCTAGCAGAGTCTAATCAAAATGTATGGTACTTAATACAGACATATTTGAATTGTGAATACTTCTGTCCCTAGTTCCTTGAGACTGTCACCATAAGCCGCAAACGAGCGAGAATGATTTATTCGTTGAACGAACAGCTGTAGGAAGAAGGAAAGATGGATCACTCTTTGAACTAAAAATGTATATTTTAAAACTATATCCTAGAAAAAAAAAATGATCTGTGATTCAAAACCCGAATCTTCAATTACGTTTACCTTGAATAAAGAGAAATATAGAATATTCAGCGCTCCTTACCGAAAAGCTCTCTAAATCTAAAAGGAGACTTTTCGGTTGGTTGATTGATTGATATGTATTTATGTCGTTTGTCAAAAGCGATGCTTTACAGAACGAGAACTAGAGTTTAAAGTTGGATCTGAACCACTGCAGTGCGTTCTATGTTCACTTACCTTGTATCAAACCACAGAACCTCATGCATCAATTATCAAAGGTATGTCCGCTAGCTACTACATCAACAAAGTACTGTGACTTTTGGGGTTCAACACGGAAACATTCATTGTGACTTTTAATGGCATTTCATCTTTTCTTAGGAAATAATACAAGCTACAAGCTGTTATTGTAATCATATATAAAGAAGTCGTCCTGATCTTCGCACAGGCCAAACCGCTTAAGCTAGAAACTTGAAATTCGGACAGTAGATAAGATTTTCGATCTAAGGTATCACTAAGGAAGGATTTTTGGGAAATTCAAAGAAAGGAAGGGGGAATGAGGTGGGAATTATTTTAATAAGATGATCATCTCTCCGAATCCCTTAAGGTTAGAAAACTGAAATTTTGATTTTGATTTCTCATTTAAAATAATGCGTTTCAACATTTTTTGATACTTCAGTAAAATGGGGAAAAGAGGTGTAAAGAAAAGGGGGCGGGGATTGCAATTATCATAATAAGATATCAATATCTAAGAATCTTTGAAAGTTAGAAACATGGAATTAGATATATGGACTTCTCACTTAAAACAATTCAATATATATTTCAGCGTTTTGTATTATTATTATTATTATTATTATTATTATTATTATTATTATTATTATTATTATTATTATTATAAGATGACTATATTTCGGGATTCCTTACGGCTAGAGACATGAAAGTTGCTAATTTGATTATTCATTTAAATAATGAAACATGTATTTGAGCATTTTTTGCCACTTAACGTACAGTAGAAAGGCAAAAAAATAGGTGAGGGTTGACTAAAATGCCTTGCGAGGTGTTTGAATTTCGTGACAGCGTTTTAGCTCGATTCAATTATATGTATATGAAAGACACAGAAGGGAGAACGCAAAATATTGTGCCACAATACACGTAGAAGCATTTTCTACATTGTACAGGGCCGTATTCCGAACAAATTGGGGGTCTGGGAGCGAAATCTCACCTAGGTAAAGGCTACTATAATATAATTTTATTGTTGTTGTAGGCATACATGTTTCTAAATGCTGCTTTTAAGAAATTAATTAATAGAGCCAATTTCCAACACCCTCTTCCTCGTCTGGTCTTTTTTTTTTTTTTTTTTACATACTCAATTATACCACTGCAAAAGCAGAGTATTCGGACAAAATACCCTATACGGTGTTTAAAGTCCCCAGTTTGATTCCCGTTGAGGGTACATTTCAACGAAAAATGTGGTTCGGATTCCATTACAATCAATAAGTACACGTCTCCTTTAGCCGTCATGTCACTACCATGGAACGTTAAGCTCAAGCAACAAATCAAAATACCCTATGTATAGAGGTCTACACTTTTGTAATAGTGTCCTATATTTGTCTTCTTGCTCTCTCCTGCTTAAGTTAAAAATTCCTGAATGTACCAGAAATTGAATTCCTTACACATTCATCTTTAAATGCATCAATTGAGTACAGTTGGGAGCTTTTCTTGAGAAATGAACTATTCCATGCACACATAACGTCAAGGCTTATCAATGACTCCCCAACTCCTCGTGAATCCTGGGTTCTATACCAATCATAGAAATGTTTTCTTCACCTTTGATACATCAGAAGATTTTGGTACGACTTATGTAGCCGCAATCTTAACGCGCACTTAAGAAAATGTCAATAATGTTGATAAACTGAAATCATGGTGAAATATTGAGTTTAGCAAAACGAAACGTAACGGAAATCCAACATCTTGCCCTCAGGAAATGTTCTTTCCATAGCGCCATAGATCAAAGATCAGATCAGAGAGACAGTGAAAAAAAAATGTCATGGATAGGGGTCGACGAACGTCAAGGCATTCTATTGGATAATGAAATTGATAGTTACGTCAAACTTCATGTTTTCTTGCGATCACTTTAGTGAAACAAAGGGAAGCTATATTTATATACACAGAGGAGATATGGGAGAGGCTCGTGGCAGATAACAGATGACATATAAATGCCATCGTCAATATAGTATTTTGTGTAAGTACTGTGCAAGACAGTGCATCTGATATATTGTGGTGACTAAGTGTGAAGTGAATTATGATACCACCACGCCTCCGAAACGGAAGTTCGTATTTAATTTAACTCTAGAGAAAGAATATACTTTCATAAAAATAATATAATAATAATAATAATAATAATAATAATAATAATAATAATAATAATAATAATAATAATAATAATAATAATAATAATAATAATAATAATAATAAAAATCGGGTCACAAAATATAATCTGAGAATCAGGTTTACGCCCCCCCCTCCTCTCCAGCCCCGGATTCATATGTGTCCCATTTTTGCAAATTAAAATTCTGGTCACTTTTAGGCTATCTCATCTTCCAGAAAGCGAACCGCACCTCCAAACGATACCTCTGGATCCGCTAGTGCTTCTGTATGGCACAGTTCTATACAATATACATACTGTTATCGTTGGAAAAGAACCCGTCAAGGCACCCTTGCAAAACAACATCAAAGATAAACGGTTTTATTTATTTTTCTGTATGGCTTAGTTCTATAAAATGAATACATGCTGTTACTGTGGGTGAAGAACCCGTGAAGGGTGCAGTGCGTCCCGCGCATAGAGCACCCTGCGAAACACCACGTTAGAGGGAAGTGGTTTTAATTGTCCTTCTGTATATCAGTTCTATATAGTAAATTCATATAGTCATTGGCGCAAATCCTGAGAGGATGAGGGGGACATGTCCCCAACCTTGGAACTACGGGGGACTGTCCCCTCAATAATTCGATTTGAAATGTGTTTTTGGGGGAGAAATGTGATGATTTGTGTCCGACTGCCACAAAGGAAAGTGAGATGAAATTGATGTCTCTTGGCTTGTTTCATTTTAAAAAAAGAATCGTATTCTTTCATATTTCAAACTGAACTTCGTATCCTGGCGTATTTACGTCACACCAATCTGTATTAATTCAGCTCCCGTTACTTGGACACAAATTGCAATAAGTGTCAGAAAAGGATATGTGCCTCTCCTCATGCTGGAAAATTGTATCAGCTGTAGATAGGGCATAAATCCCGAGGAAATGGGGAGCCTGCCCCCCAATTTCAATACATTAAATTCGTCTTTAATTATTGTTAGTCTATTTATTTAATTCCTGTAACGATTCCTATAATGCTATTGACATCATCATCATTTTTCTCAAATAATAGTATTCTTGCGTCATACAGAATTTATTTTCTTTCTTCATAGTTTTGGGAAAGTCATTATTTAAGTTATTATAAAATAAGTGTCCTAAAATTTAATGCGGTCTAAGTAGAAGCATACCAATTACAAATATGCATGTATTCAGATTTCAGAATAAGTTCATGGCACTGATTTGTAATACTGATATTTACCACTATTTCATCTACATCGCCTGATATATAATATACAACATGTTCACCTCAGAAAGCAGATTCATCTGAGTCTCATCTGCCCCTTCGCCACCAAAAAAAAAAAAGCCTTAAATCTGCCCGTCTCCCAATATTGAAGACAACTGTGCTCCCCCAGTTTCTTTGGGAGCCACCCTTGCACCGCCACTGCACTTTATCCGATTGTACACTAATGGAATCTGTGACTAAAAATAATGGACATTCACTTTTGCTCAATTTCAATCCGACATTTTGTTCTGGAGTATGTCTGTTTTTGCATTTTTCCGAAAATTTTCGGATGGTCATCGCTCCGAGGCATTTCTACACCCAGGTTGGTCTATAATTTTCTTTTTATCTTGGAGACAGGAATTAAATCTTCCAAAAGATACAGACAGACACACACACACACACACACACACACACATATATATATATATATATATATATATATATATATATATATATATATATATATATATATATATAACGTAATCACGTTTGTATGAGCGCCCTCTTGGTAGACTTGTCCACCGCCCTCATTAGTAAGCCAGCACGAGCCTGGATCTTTTGTGGATGTTTGTGATACTGTAGCATCCTTAGTTTGTAGCAAAATTTCAGCCTTTTTTATATTATTCTAAAAGTTACAAGAGTGTAAAGATAAATAGTCCACTAAGTGTGTTCGTGTCACGTTATTTTTTTATTTTTACTCTAAGAGTGTCAAACACGAGTGTCCTCTAAATAAATCTTATCTACCCCACTCGAGGAGGGGGCTAGAAGATTCAAATGACACCAATGTACAATCACTTACCTCTGTTTCTTTTGTGGCTCCATCTCTGGATCACCCTCGGCCTCAATAATCTCTTCCAGTGATTGCTATCTTGATGTTTCCTGTATAACACCAACGTGTCGTGATCTTAAATGGTACCACAAGCCAGTCGTTGAATTTCGATTGTGGATAATACTTCGACAGTAATTGCATTTTGAAGAAACACCATCATTTTCACGAGTGAAATGTTCCCATATATTCGACTTTCCCATTGTAAATACTTCCCGAAAATATCTCTTCTTGCAGTTCTCTTATATAGTTCGAAACAAGCTCTGCGTTGGTAACTGATATAATGAACGTCGGTTGGGTATTCCTCATATCGAACTAATGCTTCTCCCACTAGGCCAATAAACATATCAGAAGTGTTGATATCGTAGGACACGTGTCCTTTCTCTAAACAACAATCTTTTATTGTTACCAAAATATTCAGTCACAGGGAATACGAAACCACGTACCGTATCAACAAAGGCGAGTACGAGATAGCTAGCTAAAAGCAGTCTCAAATAGCTATTACGATTAGAACACGCCGCATCAGCGAAATAAGATACTATTCAATTTCATAAAGCTTATCTGTATGTAATGATGCGTTTCTTTTCTTTTGTTTATAACTTCAATCAAACCAGGCAGGGAAGGAAATGTTGCTCTTTCGCAACTTCAAATTTCTCATCAGTTTCGTTTCGTCCCTTCGTGTTCCATCTCCTTCTGTTTCGATTTTTTTCGTTTTTCGTTTTCCGAAAAATTTTTCGTTTTTCGTTTTCCGAAAAATTTTTCGTTTTTCGTTTCCGAAAAATTTTTCGTTTTTCGTTTTCCGAAAAATTTTTCGTTTTCCGAAAAATTTTTCGTTTTTCGTTTTCCGAAAAATTTTTCGTTTTTCGTTTTTCGAAAAATTTTTCGTTTTTCGTTTTCCGAAAAATTTTTCGTTTTTCGTTTTTCGAAAAATTTTTCGTTTTTCGTTTTTCGTTTTCGAAAAATCAATTTTTCGAGAAAGTATTTTTCGAAAAAATGTGGCCATCCCTAGTCACTATGTTCTAACGTAATAACCTCGAGACTGAAACAAGATCTCTCGTGCTCCAGAGGTGAGCCTGATACTGATACCTGCACTTTTTACGGAAGAAACGCGCATACCCTATATATAACTTGTTTGTGTGTTTCAGAACATTGCTACCATATGTCCATTTTGTAGCACAAATTACCTAAATACATTGAGACATGCGAGTGTATTATTTCTGTGTAAGCTCATTATTTCAACTTTTCAAAATTCTTTTCATTCACATTCACTTTAAATAACGTTTGCACGCTGAAAAAAGAAAACCAAAAATTGAATTTTGTTTTTTAAAACCGAAACCATACATCGATTTTGAAAATCAAAAACAATTTTTTGAAATTTCATCTTTTTGAACAATCTATTTTCGATTTTCCGTAAAATCAATTTGTACAGCACTAATGTTTTAATGATTTGTCAATCTTATTCCGTAACGGTCTCCCCAGATTCGCTGAAATCGATTTGTATTAGCTCTATCGAAAATCTGAAATTAGCTATTTATTTGTACAGCGTACACCGTATATATTTGTGAATAAGTTATCCCATAAACACGATTTAAGACAAACAATTTTGTCAAGAACAGCGCACGCAGTCCAGTCTCCATTAGATACATGGCATTTTAAAACGGAACTCTGAACTACCTGAATTATACCCATCAATTGTTCCTACCGCTTAAAATAATTGTTATGCAGACCGACAGCAGGTAGTGGTAAATTCCTCACGGATCCGTATTTTATCACACAGGAAGGGAGACAATTCAAATGTTTGTTCTCAAGGGTTCATGACCCAACAAAAATGCCATTCGAAATCCACTATCGAACTCATTCAAATTGCAACTGTGTATTCAGACATTACACTCAGAAATATTAACAGCACGTTCGCTTGAATTTATAATTCAGTAGCGACTCAAAAATCACGGAACCGCTGAATGGTTCCATTTCCTGTGTCACAGTTTCGAAAAATATTGCGAAGTAATGGTTTCTGGAATATTCTACATTATTTCTAAACGTTTCTTATAATACCCCTGGACCTGGAGGTATGTAAAGAACATACATTCACACACATATTCTCTGGGAGCTCTATAAGAAATATTTTGAAAGGAAAACCTGAAATATGGTATGTTCATGTAAGTAAATTGCTATGGTAATTGTAAAATTATAGTAACTCCACATTTTACAAGTTTTACCGAATCACACTCATGTATATACGTACAGGGTGAGTCAAAAGTCTCTCACCACTCCTTATAAAATGAAAGCGAATGTAGATAGCCAGAATTAGTAATTGTAGGGACTTACTAGGCCGAGAGAAAACCTTTATGGTGAGTGTCACGTAAAAGGCCGCAATTTTGCTATCTGCCATTTTGAATCACGCTCAAAAAGTTTAAACAGGAAGGGAGTCATGTTATATGAAACACGGGTAGAATTTTAAGAAAAAAATAATGGTGTAATCATATTTAACATAATTGTAATAACTATGAAGTTATAATCGCATTAAACTGAAATTTATCTCATATTTCCAGGTGATGAATTATGCTATTAGCCAAAGCCGACAGTACCGAGATCGTCAAGATGTGGGGCGGTAGAAGGGCCCGTGCTGTAATTCTTGATTTTAATGAAAGGCATCTTCAACATGCTCCAATTTGACACGCTGCAGTGGCATAGTTGCTGACAGTAGCGTAGCTAGAATTTTTTCAGGGGGGCCAATGAAGGGCCTAAGAAAATTTTGAGGGGACCATCTCCAATGAATGAAAATTTCTCTCTCTCTCTCTCTCTCTCTCTCTCTCTCTCTCTCTATATATATATATATATATATATATATATATATATATATATATATATATATATATATATATATATATATATAGATAGATAGATAGATAGATAGATAGATAGATAGATAAATATAGATATATGAGAAATATATTTTTTATTTTGTAAATTAAAATTAAATTACTTGTTGCTTTTAGAACGCAGCGCTAATAGTGCAACTTTTTATGTTTCTTTTATTATTTTATTGGAAGAACAACTACACAAATCAGCTTCCTTATTATTTATATTTCACTTTCTCTTCTGAATGAATATATGAATAAATAAATGTTTATTTCCAGAAAATGGTCAGTATTTGCTTTCATGAGTTACTTAAACTCGAATTTTGGGTAGTCAAAAATTTACAGTAGGCACTTTATATTATATCTACGCATTTATAAATGTTGCAGTATGTAAATCTATAAAAGTAGTAAAGCTATGAGAAAACCGTCTTATGCGCATTAAACTGACGAAATCTAATATTGTAAGATCAAAGGTGGATTCTGAGGGAAGAACGCATTGAAGTTTTTGAAACATTCTTGAAATGAAGAATTGTTAGATTTTCACTTCATGAAACTTTTTAAGACAATATTTATTACCAATAAATTTTACGGCTAAACAACGATGTAGAGTGGCCTGGTCGTTCCCCCGACTTGAATCCCATCGAACACATGTGGAATGCTCTGTGGAAATGTCCAGATGCACCAAGGAATATCCAGCAGATGTCAACAGCGTTGCTGGAAGAATGGAACTCCATACCACAACAACTATTAACCTTGTGAGAAGCGCGGGGTTAAGTTGCAGAACATGTATGTAATGGGATACTTGCAAACAACGTTCGATGTAATGTTCTATTCCCATCCAATATTACTTCACTGAAAACAAGTGAAAAGCATTGCGGGGTAAAGTATTTAGATTAAGATATTACTTTTGGAGTAAAATATTCACTCTCAGCACGCTTATCCACACCGATATCTAGTTCTTCAAGTGAAGGCTGTCACACAACAAAAATAAAGCCCATGATAAGCTGTTAATAATATGCTTACTTCATGAAAAGTACTCTGGCATTTTAACACAGTGTATTCACGTTTTCGTTCTTGGTTGGTTTTAAATCCTATTAGTGAGATGATCGTGAAACCTGAAAGTATATGGGCCATATTAAATCAAAATCTAATATTTTTGCTTTTTCCTTTTATACGAAAGTTATCTTGGAACTTGTTTTTAAATTCGGGGGACAAAGTATTTATTCTGTATAAGGGGACTAAATTCATCGGTCGGTCCTAACTGATTCTAATCACAAGCATTGAGAATTGTGGGGAAGCCTCAAAGAAAATATACTTACAATTGTATGAAAATTGAATAATTTTACGAATGATATCTGCAACTTTAAAAAAATCAGGATGGGAATAATCAATTTCTTTATTCTTCAGTAATTTTAGTTTCATCTAGAGGAAATATCGGAAAACCTCGAAGAAAGTTATTCAATGAACCAAATATGTTTTAAATGAAAATTATCATGGAATATATTTCTTCTTTCATCTTTTCATCCTCAGCAGATTTTAACCCCAAGCGGTTTGAATAATCGGAATCCTCTAGAAAAACTATACAATACGTTTCGGCAAAATCGAGTAATTTTTACGAAGTTTATTAAAATTGTTTTGTATACGTTTGTTCAAATTTGCAAAAAGAAGTATCTTTAGTCCCCATTTACCCTTTTATTCTTAACAGATTGCAACCCTGCAACCGAAAGGTTTATTTGGGAATAGCAGACCTTAGATGCGAAAATTCCTTATAGTGTTTTCTTTGTAGAACACTGCTGCAACCATAACATTTTTTCCTATAATTATTAATTTGACTCAAAATACTTATTTATTCTTATCCAAATCAGCATCATGTTAGGTCTTTAAATACATAATTTAACTGAAACTATCAGTTGCGCAACCAGGATTTTATTTCGGGAACGGCCAACACTACCTAGTACAGTAATCGGAAAACGACGTGCTCCACCACCTGATATGGACAAAATTGGAAGTTTGAATTCTCCCCATCACAAGAGATTTAGTTAACCCTATTATTACTATGCCACGACCTTAACATAAAAATTCAAATTCACAATTATGAAGACGAAACTTCGCACATGATGTCTCGTGCCTCAATGCAGATTAAGAGTACTCGTCACACACGGTGCTTATATGTGTGTTCGCATATTTTTAAAGATACTGGACAAATTACAAGCAATAATGATTTTTTGAAAATTTCACCAAAATTTGTCTGCAACACTGCTATATAAGATAGGACAGATTAGTTTCGAGAGGGGCCTGGGCCCCCCGACAGGCCCGTATCTTGGGGATCTAGCCCCTCCCTCCTAAAATTTTCACGGTAGGCTTGCAAATGAACTATATTATGGTGATGAACTATAATATTGTTGGATCGGGCCCCCCTAACTTCAGCTGGCCCCCTACATTTTTAGGCTGGCTACCGGCCTGCCCCCAAGCTCATAGCTGGTTGCATCACTGGAGACTATTTGTTTTAAAAATGTATTAATTGACGAGAAAAACAGTAATAAATGAAAAAATATAGTGTACCTCAACGTCACCACTTAGTACATTTTCTATGCTCGGAGCAAAAGTTTATTTTACATCACTGGAACAGTTATAAAAACATCACAGGAGCAGATAGATTTAGTTGTAATGCCGAGTTCGTCTGAATACAATGACCTTGACAAAGACGTCTGTTTTACCTTCATTGAGTCTCAGAGAAGTATACGACCTCTTGCGAGCAGGCTAGGCATTATGTCAATTTAATATTTTCCCCTCATATCATGTCACCGTCATGCTACTTTTTAAAATGCTATCAATACGACATAAGTAATAAATGATTACCCTTGAAGAAATTCCACAAAAATAAATGGTGAATGTAATTTTATGATCGAGCAACGATAAAATGATTCGTTTGGTGACAATGTAAAATAGTCGAATAAGAAATTTCAACGGAATTACACATTTCAGGTTCCTTGCATAGCCACTGAAAAAAGTGGCTTTCCGCTGTCCATCCAGTGTGTATACATACCTGCAGACCACAGTTTTTAGACTTTAAAACTATGCCATGGATAAGTATCGAAAGTCTTATATAACGGCTTTTTTTGTCCGCCCGCTTCTCAATAGGGATCAGAGCAAAAACGATAAGAGATTTATTTCCTGTAATCGATTCATAATTCCAAGGATAGGTTCCATCTCCTGTAATAACACTCTATTTAAAATGGAAGTGGTTCAAATTAGTCACTTCTGGTTTCCCATCATTGGCGCCGGTGATAGTTCGATAACTGGTAGTTAAACGTTTCCTTAGGGAGTTTCGTCTCGATGTAAGAACTATACCATTAATTTTATACAAGTATTCTCTACCTTCTTTGTTTTTCTTCCATTATACTTCTACCGCGTCACTTTAAATATTATTTTTTCTCCAACAACGTCCAACATCCTTTTTAATTATTCCATATTATGTTCCTTTATTTCTAATATACCTAATGTCCCTTATTCATTTATCATTTCAATCCAGGCCGGTAGCCAGGCCAAAAATGTAAGGGGGCCCGGTAGAAGTTAGGGGGGCCCGACCCAACCATATTATAGTTTATTAGCAAGCCTACCGTGAAAATTTTAGGGGGATGGCAGTGAAAATTTAGGGGGGGCTCGACCCACCCTAGCCCCCTGTGGATAGGGGCCTGTTTCAATCAGCTGTTTCCATTCTCCTCAACATTCAAATTTCTGAGAACTCGAGAACAATATTTTTTGCCATCTTTTCATAATATTCATGTTTTGGCCTTTACAATGTAATATTCTACATCTTAGTTGCATATTTTTTTACGGGCCACCCTAGCTGTTTCTAAGCGGGTCACAATGAAGCGAGTAAAAACTTAAATTTACATCGAAGTTGCACCACCCGAGAGTGACGTAATGTCACCTGGTATTATCATGGGGACAAAGGTGGAATAAAACGAGTCTTGCGGGACTAAAATATAAAACTAGCACCTAATAATAAAATTTAACATCTCGAAGCCTAGTAATACAATACAAAAAATGGCAAAAAGAAAAATAGGCCAGTCGGAAGCACGTGCAAAACGCTCCCGGCAATCCAACCATACAGATAGTGTTGCCCTGTATGGTTAACAGTGACTCCTTCCCGCTATAACTTTTCCGACACCCATACTGAACAGGACTTTCGAACACCGTGGCCCTTTTCAGAGCCACACCGTAAACTGTAATTAGACCAAAGAAAGCAAGTAGTATGACCCATTTAAAGTCCAGAAATAATAACTCCCTAGTGCTTTGAACTCACAACTACGGCCCCCTACAAGAAAAAGCCCCTCAAGACCAAAGACCGTTCAGGCACCCAGGGCCTCTCACTGTTGCCAACTCAATCAACCAATCAGTGCTGGAATTGGCTCCCTCGCCTATTTCAGAGCCAGGATGGACAATGGCCCCACATGCCCCCCACGACACCTCAGTTCCGGAAGCGCCATAACTCGCAGAGGATGAAGTAAACGGCTCAAGGAGGCCCGCTTTACCACGCTGGGCAAGGTCCCCGAATGACGCCAGCGACATGTATTGACCCCAGACAAGCTGCAAGCGCCCGTCCAGGACCCCAGTGACTCTAACCCGCGGCGCCAGTCCAGTCCCCTAGGATCAGAAAAATGGCCTGATGAATTTCTAACCCTCCATTTCAGTCA
Source organism: Thermobia domestica (assembly GCF_964235325.1). NCBI lineage: Eukaryota > Metazoa > Arthropoda > Insecta > Zygentoma > Lepismatidae > Thermobia > Thermobia domestica. The sequence goes on along the minus strand of NC_137466.1, from coordinate 98,133,591 downwards.
ACCAACAGATGCCAGCAGCAGTGAGCACTTAGTAGAAATAAGGGATGACCCAAGACCCTCCACCTCAACCAGTCCAGACAACATCTCGCCCCCGGAAACCCCATCAAACAAGACGAACAGTCACTAGCGACACTACTGTTCTTAACCAAGAATAGATTCGCCCCTTGGCCACTCCAGAAGAGGACGACCCAGAAGATTCAACCCATGGTGCAAAACATGGGCTCCGATTCCCCCTCAGCCACAAATAATGCCGCACCTTCACTCTCGAACCTAGCAGCACGCCATATACTATCCATCTTTATATATGGCATAATCAAGAGGTCTCAGTTTACAAAAACCCTCTCTGCTACATGTTCATCACCCGTGAAATACTACAACGGGAACTACTTCGTAAAAATCCACTGCTCCACCACTCAAGACAATGCGAAGATCGAGGCCTACTGCGAACAGACAAGACGTTCTTTTTCCTCAGAATTTACCAAAAGCTCCCGACCCGTCAAAGTAGTGCTACGGAAATCGCCCATAGACGCAGATCCCCAGGACATCAAAGAAGACCTGCAAGCACAGGGCTTCCCTGTGGAAGCCGTTCACCAAACGAGAGGCCGACCTGATAACAAGAGAGATCGACCGCTTTTTCCACTGTTCCTAGTACATCTAGAACAGATTGCCAATACCTCAGCCATTTATGACGTCCGCTATGTTCTCAGTTATAGAGTTGTAATGGAAATGTACAAAGGCACGGACATCCTCCCGTGCTTTAGATACCAAGGGTCGGCCATTCACAAGGCACTTGCAGAGCAACAGCACGCTGCGTAAAGTGCATGGGTCCTCACGCAACTCTAGAATGTCCAAAGAAGACGAGGAAAGCCGCAACAACCTGCATCAATTGTAACGGCCCTCACCCAGCCAACTATAAAGGCTGTCCATACATCAAACAAGCTAAAGCCAAGCGAACCGGCCAGAAAATTGGGAACAACGACGAAGAGGAACGACAACAGCAACGCAAGCCTGCAGTACGCCACGGATCTTACTCCTAAGCCACCACAGGATCAGCAACAGCCAAAACCGCCACTCCTCCACCAGAAGACAAAACGGCAGCCCCCCACCGCCCACACCGACGAACAACTGACCCCATCCACACCGCCACCTTCCCCCGGGTGAACAATGCAACCAGGAACAAAACTCCCCCAACCAACCAGCTAGGACCCCTGCCCACACCCCATGTCAACGCACCCAAGCAAGAGAAGACAGAATCCTCAACCAGTGACTCCTCCTTCTCCACGACTCTCAAGGAAGTCCTCGACCTGCTGAAGAGCATCAACTTGGGAACCTTCCTTAACAAATTCAAAGCGGGCCTCCGGAAAGTGATGGCCGCCAAAGACTCCCTCACCCTTCTCACCACAGCCCTGGAAGTCACTGCAAACCTACTGGATGAAGGCACAGATTAATCATGTAGTGAAGCGACACATCAGAGTGACGAGCTGGAACACAAATGGGATTAAGGATCAGAAGACGAAACTCAGGACTTCCTTACCCGTGAACAATCGATATCGCGCCTCTCAATGAGACGCAACTGAAGCCAAGAGATTATTTCGTAGTGCGAAATTATACCACCTACCGCAACGACCGCACGGGCAAAACAGCGATTCTTGTGAAGTGCAATGTTGCACACAATCCCATTCAAATTCCAGCATCACCTCACTGGAAGCCACAGGAGTGATGACCTACTCTCCAGACGGTACACTACGTATGATAGCCGCATACCGTCCCCACGCCAGAAACCTGCACCCACCAGACTTGGACATCATCCAGCAGTTGGGGCACCGTGTCCTCCTAGCCGGTGACCTCAATGGCAAGCATCCGACCTGGAACGCACGCGTCGCCAACCACAAAGGCCTCATCCTCCGCAGAGCTCTACATGCCAGGAACTTCATCGCCGCCGCCCCCACCGAGCCCACATTTTACCTGCCAACGGCGGACTTCCGGATGTGCTGGACATGACCCTTGCCGAAAGCATCGCCATTGTCGATGGTCCAGATGTAATAGCCGACATTCAATCCCACCATATATCCATAGTGTTCACTGTCGACCTCCGAACACACGTCCCAGTGACCCATCTTCCCAAAATTCATCAAACGAACTGGGGCACGTAAACAAGAGACCTTGCCTCAATGATCGACTCCTGACTGCCAGTCACAACACCAGAAGAAATTAATCAAGCCATCGCAACCCTAACCGCATCCATCCAGACTGCTTACCATCTGGCAAACATTAGCCACCAGATCTCACCCCAACAGGCACCACAGAACGTCAGGACGGACACCTTAATCCACCTGAAACGCTGGGTCTGTCGACAATGGCAATGCACCCGCCACCTTCTGTGGAAGACTCCGTGGAACTCCCTGTCCAAGAGAGTGAAGAAGAGATTCTCCGCATCCGGCTTCAACAGTGGAACCAGAAACTCCAAGAATTGGAAGTTCGCTAAAAAGACTTTTGGAGATTAGTGCGTTGACTCACAGCCTCTACTTCCACCTCAAGCACCCACCCGACCACCAGGAACACCATGGGCACCACGTTCGAAGATGACACGGCCATCTTCGCCAGCAACACCAACTACCGCTTCGCTCAACTGCACCTGTAGAGGCACACCGACCTCCTACAAGAATGGACTCAAAAATGGAAGATCAAAGTAAATACAAACAAGACAACACTGGTGGATTTTACAAGAAATATCAAACAACGCCCCATCACCATCACTCTCCATGGAGTTTCCCTACCCTTCCAAAGCCAGGCCAAATACCTGGGTGTGCTGCTACATAGGAAACTATACTTCTTTGCACACATCCAAGAAACCACTAAAAAGGAACACAGCACAAGAGGGCCCATACTGCTGAACAACCAATTCACACATGAGGCAAGACTCCACATGTACAAGATTACCATACAACCAATCCTCATGTACGCGCATGAGACCTGGGAGCATGCAGCCAAGACTTACTTGAAACGCCTACAAGTGGTTCAGAACCAGTCAGCAAAAGCCATCTCTGAATATCTCCGAGATACCAACACTATCCAGCTTCACGAAGACATAGATCTTCAGACTCTCAGCGAGCTCCGGAACCAACGATCGGCAGCCTTTTGGAACAAACTCCAGCTCACAGAAGATCCAGTTCTCCAAGAAATAGGTACCTGAAATGCACACCGCCAGATGTACCAAATGCCACGCCCACCCTAGGCACAAGCTCAGATGACCTGGAGGACCAGCGACAGTTGCAGTCCTTAAAACACATACGTTAGCACCCAACGACACATAAAAACAAAACATATACAAGAAAAGGGCTACAGCCCCTAACTTTGTGTCCTACAAGCCAAGATTAGATTGAGATTTAACCTCCTTGGCTCACTGACTCTTGCTCAGCTATGCTTCGTAACATAAATAAATCACTTTTTTTTATCAATAAAGTTATGTGTGCCCTCCTCTAACTTCCCACTACCCCCTAAAACCCCTCGCTTCGCGACGGCTCCACTTCTTACTCTCCTGTTGGCTTATAACGTCGTTATTTACATGGCTATAAGAAAACTCAGTTAAATGGTGGAAAATCACAATTTATGCATCATATATTACGTACAAGGGCAAATGAGTATTATTTTCATCTTATTTAAATGATAGAAGTGTTAAGAAAACAGAAAAATTAAAAAAAAAAACTTTCCTTGGACCGGGATTGAGCCCACGCCAAAAGCACTTTTTATTCCTAGCTTGCAAGCTTGCATGCTCGGCTACGAGGGCCGACAGCAATTGGTGTTTGATTTATGCTATATGAATCGTACGTGGCGACAAACGGAGAACTCCAACCAATCAGAACCGTGTATTTAACTCCTATGGCTAGGGTCGATCGTGATTAAAATATATACAACTGAGACACTTTTGTAACTCTTCATTCAGTGATTCACATGGTGCGTTCTCATCATTAACACAATAATCATCATTCTCACCATTTTCATCACTATACAATGCTGAAAAAGGTTATCGTTTCTCACATTGCTTTCTGCTCATGATTTACAATTCATATTTTCGTTGTTAATACTACCTAGATATTAAAAATTAGTTACGCATTCTAGTTTCTTTGCTCAGATTCAATAATTGTCAGTTTCAATGAACTCAACCACCTCGAATTTATCGTTTTCGCATTTAGTATCATCTTAAATTATTTTCACATCTCTTCTGTATCTTTTCTGACGTCATGTTGATTTTCAGATTCCGCAACAAATGTCATATGGACAGCAAATATGTTAGTCCTTTAAATTTCTATCAAATTATCCCGTATGTCTCTGAAAGGGAAAAGTTTGGCCAACCATTTCTTCCATCTTCACTATCCTATATCAAGTCTTGCATTCCGGGTCTGATCTTTCATTTCATTCCAAGTATCTTTCAGAGTACTTAGTTCAAGCAGCTAAAAGTTTTGTCTAAATCAAAGAATGCTACGTACTCTTCCTTCCCTTTGTCTGAAAACCTTTCACCTACTGCAAGCTAATTGCATATTTGTGCTATGTCTCCTTCCAAATCAAAACTGTTCAACTTCACTACTTCTTCCCCCATATAGTCCCTTTCATATTCAAATATGAATTTTTGCTATGTGTGGTATGAAACTAACACACTGGTAAAAAAAAAAAAAGCACTTTAGATCGCTCAGCACATAGTACATAGCCCGTTACGAACGAAATTCGCATCACAGATCCGTGTGTCTGCAAAAGACATGGCGGTCTTAGTGTCCCAGCACATCGGCCACTCTAAACGGCTGGCTGACTGTAGTGTCTATAGAGGGCTTGCTACTAACAGTATGAAGTGTTTCGGACAAGACGAGTGTACTTATGCCTGGAACACATTGTGTATCTGCAATTCCAGGACCATATGAACAAGCAACTATCTGCTGTACAATTTAGTATTTTCGAGCATATAGAGACAGCGAAAGGTCGGGTGGTTGTTACGTTCAATTCATGTTGAGTCGTATTCACGATAGGAGGCAGAGAGTCCCATAGCCGACGTACCGAAGTGCTGCTGAACAGAAAGACCTTTCGGTAGTTCTCATTACTAGTTTACTGCAAGCAGAACCATCATAGTTTCCCGAAAATTCAACAGTAAGCGCACGAATACAAACAATCGATTGTTGAATAGTGATCTACCATTCTGAGTTCCTCTCGCACAATTATCCTGAGACCTGCCCATCACCAAGAAAGTCGGCAGAGATTGGGTGCCAAGATGAATGAAGGATGGTGGTGAGAGTATTTTCTATTTTAGACACAGTGACGGGTCTATGTTCATATGCAGGTGTAAAAGTGGCTCTGAAAAGGTAGGAGGACGCATGACATCACGCCGTCCCCCTTGCGTATCTTTGCCCATTGTAATTTTTTTTTAGGAAGTAGGGAACACCATATTTATTTTATGGACATCCCCCGCGTTCTCCCTCACTTTTACCCCTGTCATATGTAAATTTACAGGTAAGAGTAAAATTCCAACGTTCTTTTTATCATATACAGGAGGACCTACACTTGACTTTTTGGTACTTGATAAGAGGAAAGAATAAGCAACATACCTCACTCACCTTAGATCTTCATTCAGGAGACTATGACTAATACCTCCTGCATTTGTAATGTCGTCAATTATGTCCTCCGACCTTATGTGGATACTTTCTGGGACCCCATTTTCCAGCTGCGTATCGCACGTCTCCATATCGCGAGGTGAATCCAGCGTGATCTTCCGATATACAATACGTCTTCTATTCTAGCCTGCAGGTATCCGAACCCAAATCTAATCGAGCACGTGTGGATACATGCTAGAACATATTGACGTAGAACAGTTCTGTAGCCGCTTGGGGTAGTTGCACATTATATTAAGACAAGTACTGTATGTTTTTCAACATATTCAGGAAGTGCTATGTTGAGAACAGTACCAGCAACCGTCGCCTTTTTCTTGTGTACCAATTTTGAGTTAAATCCACGAATATGTCTTTCTTCCCTTCTCCTATATTCATAAGAAACGCTATAGGTAGTGGTCTCAAACGGGTCGGGTCGGATTAGTTCACTTTGGTCAACTGAGTTTAGGTTGAGCTTAAACTCGGCTGGAGTCGAAAGCTGCTGTTTTTCACTAGCTGCCTAATTAAAAATAGCAATTTTCAATTGATTTTATAGAAGCCATAAATCTATTTTGAACACTTGCAGCTAGTGTTTTTATGGTAAATGCTTATTTTTGTACTTGTGTGTACTTTAATTTTTAAATGTGGAAGATTGATTTTGCCAATCGACTGTACGCGTAATATTAATATCTACGCCAATATGAAGACTGGATTTAGAACAAAACTAGAAGTTGTTTAAGCAAGGCCAAAAGAAAGATTGGATATGGACGACCAAGCCCAAGCAGGGCCACAGTAGCTCAGTGGTAGAGAATTCATCTCTAGTGCATGGTGTCCATGGTTCATCCCAACTTGTGCTAAGTGGGCTTTGTGGTGGAGAAACGCCGTGTAGTGGGTTTTCTCGGGGTTCTCCTGTTTCCTCCCACTTTCTTCATTCCACCATTGCATTCATTTCTCATGGTCACCACATCCCTTAGCCTCGGTGCAGAATCGAAGGACCTTAAACTGAATATTTAATTTTATTTCACCAAACCCAAGAACATCGATACAAGAATAAGATAAAGATTGGATATGCAAGACGAAGTGCATAGTAATCTTGCTCTTGGCCTTGTTTTGGTGATCAGCAAGTAGCGATAAGCATATTTTCTTGCTTTCCGTATAGTATGAAAGACCATAATCAAAGTCACACTTGGTCTTCATTTGTACCGATAAGGCGAGCATTCTTGGCTCTTGTATAGCATGAAAGACCACCAAAGCTACGAAATGCAGGACCAAGACTTGACTGTGCAAGACAAAGAATAAGACGCAGTATTGATGACCAAGACCCAGGGTGCGAATTGTTTGAATTTCATTTGTTGGGCTGAAAGTGATGAAATAAAATTAGTACTTTATAATTAATTATCATACTGTATTTTTAAATTACAAAATTCATATGTATCTTCTAATTTGCAACTATATATACTGTAAAATACGTTATAATTACCGAGAAAGAAAAATCAAAGTGGCGCGGGTCCCGGAATCATAAGAACCTATTTTGGAATGAAAGTTGAAGGGTTGGAAAAAATCACAGGTGTTCTCCCATTTCCTCAACCCTTATCATTGTAGTTAAACGATTTCCTTTTGTCTCCGCCAAGAGACTCTTGCTACTGCCTTCCGAGAAGACCCCCTGCCGTCCGAGCAGGTGAGAACACTGACCTTGAGTAAAAATCTCGTCACATAGAAATAAAGCAAAAAAAAAAAAAAAAAAAAAAAAATCCCGGACACGTCGGACACTGGTATCAGTTATAAAAAGAAATAACCAAACCTCAAAAGTGCCAAATATTTATTAAGATGCATATACAAATCCCCCGCTTGATCTAGTAAGTGGTTAACGTGTAAGACTTTGGTACATGTGGTCCGAGTTTAATTCACAATGGGAGTGCATTTTGGCGTTCACCCAGTGTCGTGACCTAGTGCTCTCAAACGGGTCGGGTTACGGATCGGATCGGATCGGGTTAGGTCAATCGGATCGGATCACGGGTCGGGACCCGTTGAGAGCACTAGCTATAGGTATATTACCTACTTGTTCATTCTTCACTTCGCTGTATATTATTGAACTTGCCCTTAGTATCGCAATCTTTCGGCATCTCGTTTACTTCGTTTTCCTTTTCAACGCTCAAAATACACAGTTTATTCTTTCAGTCGTACAAGTCACGAATGTTTCCTTTCCTTCTGCTTCAAGCTACATTTCACTCGTTAAAGACTCATTTCCATCCTGAGTTTCCATATTGTGGTAGTAGTTCTTCCTTACTGCTTTCTATTTCTATTGAATTAGTCTTCATATACGTTATTCAAACGTCTTCTTCCTTTTAATTTTTTCTTGACCCCTTTACATCTCTGTCGATTTCCCTTCTTGATTCGCACTTCAATTTTCTAGACATTTTAAAATTCATCAGTGCAACTCTATTTCTATAATTTCCTCCTCGTAATTTTTCATTTTCTTCTATAATCGATGCTCCTTAATTGTGCTTGCTCCCACAATTAGCTCCCTGTGTTTACTTCCTTTCAATTGTTATATTTTCCTTATAAATTTCAAGCATATCTATCTTTACTTTCCCTTGTTGCTTCCTACTTTCCAGCTTGTTTCTATATTTTTCAGTGGGATTCTACTTTAATCAGCACAAGATTGTGAGCCTACACCTTTTGCATTTTTCTTCTTTGTTACCATTGTCATTTATCATAATTTTCCACCACACTAGCAGGTCACTTACTACAAACTTAGAAGTTTCCATACCCAAAGGTCATTAGGTATCTGTGTAACACTTTTACTTTAATGCTACCCACTAATTGTAGTCTATCTTTGCCTCTTTTGTTTTACTTTCATAGTATCACACTGTTCAGAAGATATTTCACTTAACAACATAACGTTAATTTGTTCTTCCTATTTCTTTACTCTCCCTTTTCTCTGTTACACAAATTTTGGAACACAGGTCCCACTGCCCCTCCCCGGAAACACCCACGCACACAAATTTTATGTAATCACTTTTAATCTGTAAAAAAATAAATAAAATTATTCGGGAAGTTCCCCAAAGAGTACGCACTTAGTCTTTAAACACGTAACGAAGAAAAGGGAAACCACCCAGAGTGATAATTTCTATCACAAGTCTTTATTCATTCCTTAAGGTCAAAATTGGAGGCGAATATAAAGACAGTGACGCAATAGTTACAACAATAGACGCATTGTTATAAAACAATGCATTTGCGCACTCTTGGAGGACTATGCCTCTAAGAGTACGCAATGTGTCCTCCAGGAGTACGCATTTGCTATGTGAGAATAATACTATTACAAGGCAGCAAACGAAGATGATATTACACAATTCAAAGAAAATTATGACAGAAATACGAAAAGAGGTACAAAGTTTTTTGGTTTTGCGATAAATTGATATAAATTATGTTACAAATATAAGTGTAACATCAAAAGTATTCAAATTCTTGATAATAAGGGAAACCAACAGATAGCCTACAATTAACCTAGGCCTAGATTACAAAATAAAATTGAAAACTGCCAAATTATACCAAAGTATAATTGACACTGCTTTTAAAATAAACAGAAACTTACATGCGCAAATAAAACAAATAGAACATTACAATAAAATTATGCATCTAAAATCTGACATTTGTATGATCATTAGCAGCTGTCACTCTTAAAAACCCCGAGGCCCTCATAATTTGAACAGGCCTCATGCAACCATTTCTTGCAGGCATGACACTGCACCTAAACCTCGATGATGGATTGCGTGTACTGCTCATCACATCCAGGGCAGAAGTAATTCTCGGATGAAGATCGTGGTTGGTCTGAAGAAACACGATATCTTCCCTCAGTCTTGGCATCAACATAATCGTTAGGCCTATTCCTCTTGCCAGTTGCTTCTGTGGATGCTTCAAGTTTGTTTTTAAACGGTGGAAACGTCATAATATCATACTTCTTCCCTGCTCTGTACACCTGAGTGTTTAGGAAGAGGCAGACATGCTGACGATGTACTGCTACTGGTTCATTTGGAACATCTGATGTTGTTGCACCATTCTCATCGCTGTCAGCAGAGCAAAGTTGTTGATCGATCAGTGCCGAAAGTTGGAAGTCTTCTTCGCTCAAAACGTTAGGATTAAAAGAGTGAATCCCTGTAGCTTACACAAACTCCAAGCTTTCTCAATTGTTGCAATCCCTTCGTATGTAATGTGGATGATGCCGGAAATGTCCCTTTGTGCTATTCTTCCCACGGGTGATCAATAGTTGTTGACCATCCATTTGTCACATTCAGCTGCAAAGGCAGTCTTCAGAGGTCCAAACCCCTTGTCAAGGGGCTGTAGCATGTGGCTTGCATGCGGAGGAAGAGAAAGAAAGGTAATGTAATTATCCCTACAATACAGCACTGCTTCCAACGTGCAGTGTGTGGTGTGGTTATCAAGAACGAGCAACACTTCATCATTCTGAGTTGGCTTCACGAGGTGAGAGAAATGTTTCAACCAATCCGAAAAACGTTCGCTGGTTATGTATCCAAAATCTGAGACGAGAGGTAAAGTTCCTTCAGGTCCATCTTCATACAACACTATTTTCATTCTATTTCTGAGAAATATGATGGCTGGAGACACGTAAATTCCAGTTGGAGACATGTAACAAAGAACAGTAATCGTCTGTCCCCTCTAACTAGACAACTTTACCCACATGCCTTTTACCGATTGGCGAAAGTACTTTTGGAATTTTATTTGGGAAAGTTAAAATTCCATTTTCATCCATATTAAACATTCTATGAGAGATAAATTATTTGTCTTGTAACACTGCCTGAAAGTTGGTGAAGAATATCGTATATTGAGTTTTGTTGAAGTCAATTATTTTTCGAAGGCTGCATTTCTCCGGTGAGCGCAATGTTATTATTCCTTTTGCAAAATACATATATCCAATTCTTTCCGGCTTTCTTCTTCTCTCTCTTGAAGTTGTATTGATCTGATTTCTCTCTGCATAGTCGAATGCAAAGTCCATTAATTGTTGGCATGTGATACCGTAAAGCATGGAGTCAAGGTCCCTTACGTACTAAGCCAATTCTTGTTCTTGCAGAGAGCTGAATGTTGGCTTTATCTGTCGCACGGACGCTGGGACAGTTTCTGGAAAAAAAAATAAAAAAGAAACTGTAGCTAAACAAAAACCATTAAAAAATCATTGCAGTATGTTAGTTGACTCTTTTCTGACAAGTAAACCTTACGTTTGGGTGAATCGAGTTGCTGACTGAGACACATATGGGAAAGTAGTACTAAATGTAGTCAGTATTTCAGTGAAGTTATAGGTGCGAAGCTCCAGGGGTTTAGGAGATACAGCTACCAGAACATCACATGGAAGTACAGAATAGTCTTCATACAGTTGGAGGTAAAAGCCCTGTAAGACCTCTTGTAACAACAAAAAGCGAATGATAAATATATGGGTACATATTAGGACTAGGGAGAAGTCATATAGTAAGGGTACACCTGACGGCGGCCATCTTGAAATCCGCCATTTTGAATTGAGGTTAAGTTTTAAAAATAGCAATAGGGTCATGTGATACATGATTTAAGACGCAAATTTAATCAGGAGAACAATGGTGACGTTAATTTTGATTTACGCGCAATTGGTAAAAAGTTACAGGGAAATTAAATATTGTTGCAGCATATGTATTAGTCCTTTACTCCACCTAGTAAATTTTGTGTTAATGATAATAATTAAATAAAAAGCAGGTGGATAAATATTAGGTCTATGGTAAGAGATGCCTTGACGGCGGCCATATTCAATTCCGCCATTTTGAATCACACAAAAGTTTTTACCAAAACGCATAACAGTGACACCTTATTAATAGCAAATTTTACCATAAATCCAACGGTATAACCATTTTTGCTTTATCATTAACCAGCACAAAATTAAATGGGAATAGAATAATGCAATAGATGACTTCGGGCTAGAAGTTAATCAGAAATACAATGGTGGCGTTACAATGTTAGTTGTTTGATGAGCAAAAATGGTTATACCGTTGGATTTATGGTAAAATTTGTTATTAATAAGGTGTCACTGTTATGCGTTTTGTTTAAAACTTTTGTCTGATTCAAAATGGAGGATTTGAACATGGCCGCCAACAAGGCATCTCTTACCATAGACCTAATATTTATCCTCCTGCTTTTTATTTAATTATTATCATTAACACAAACGTTACAAGGTGGGGTAAAGGACTAATACATATGCTGCAACAATATTTAATTTCTCTGTAACTTTTTACCAATTGCGCGTAAATCAAAATTAATGTCACCATTGTTCTCCTGATTAAATTTGCGTCTTAAATCATGTATCACATGTCCCTATTCCTATTTTTAAAACTTAACCTTAATTCAAAATGGCGGATTTCAAGATGGCCGCCGTCAGGTATACCCTTACTATATGACTTCCCCCTAGTCCTAATATGTACCCATATATTTATCATTCGCTTTTTGTCGTTGCAAGAGGTCTTACAGGGCTTTCACCTCCAACTGTATGAAGACTATTCTGTACTTCCATGTGATGTTCTGGTAGCTGTATCTCCTAAACCCCTGGAGCTTCGCACCTATAACTTCACTGAAATACTGACCAGATTTAGTACTACTTTCTCATATGTGTCTCAGTCAGCAACTCGATTCACCCAAACGTAAGGTTTACTTGTGAGATTAGTTCACATGCAGTAGGTTCAAATTTGTCATTTTCTGATCCTGAAAGTAATCATGCCCACTTTTCTGAGATTTTGTCTTACTTCATTCACTTCAGGAATAGCGTAATTTCACATTGCTATAATGTAAATCATTGGTGATTTCACATTAGTATTACTACAGTGAGCCATGTAAATCGCCAGCGATTCACATCATACCTAGGTCTACCTACTTTCTCGGGCTATGCGAATCAACAGCAATGCACACTGCTATTGTTTATATTAGAGAAACCTATTCATTTTGCCTCAAAGTAACCCCACAGTGTCAGAATTGGAAAAGAATCTGACAAGGTGTTCTTCTCTGATAGTCAAATTCAACTGTCTACACAGTCCTACAAAAGTACGGCATCACCGGTCCCCAAGAGTGCGCGCGTACTCTTGAAGGAAAGAAAATGCGTACTCTTAGAGGAATCGCACTCATTTTACAAATCTATCGCAAGTGTGCAGTAATTTCCAGATATGATGGTATTATCTGCCTTATGCCCAAACTTGATTGTGACACCTAATATTTGATACTAAGTTTAGAAACAGAATACATCTGTATTCAACTACACACACTAATTAGTGGGAACTCAATTATTACACTGGAAGTGTCAAAAATATTTACTTACCAATAAAACGTAGGGCACAGATGCTGGCAGCAGACAACTTGCGTACAACCACTTTTCATACAACGACGCTTCTGCAGGAATACAAACAAACATCGTACAGCGTTGCCAGATCTGGCAAATTGTTGAGCGTACTCTTAGAGGCCGCGCGCTCTTAGAGGAACTTCCCTTATTTCACTTAACAACATAACGTTAATTTGTTCTTCCTATTTCTTTACTCTCCCTTTTCTCTGTTACACAAATTTTGGAACACAGGTCCCACTGCCCCTCCCCGGAAACACCCACGCACACAAATTTTATGTAATCACTTTTAATCTGTAAAAAAATAAATAAAATTATTCGAAAAATAATAATAGCACTTTCCTTTGTAATATTTTATTTTCTTACTAGATGGTACTCCCTATCACTCAGTAGAATAAATGGAAGTCGAATGCGCAATGACAACCCATTCTCCAATCGATTTCCAGACGCCCCTGAAAAGGTTGCTATATGGCATTATTCATACAATTCCATTTACTCTGTCATTCACTTCAACTTTCGACAACAAAGCAAGAAAAACACCTTGATTCTTGATCCATACCCAAGAACATCCAAAAAGGGTGACAAAGGGGCGATTGCCCCTCTTGGCACTCCCAAATCTTTTTACGTGTGGAAACGACTTAAAATAACACAAGCAAAATAGATATACCCTATCTCTTGTTTTCTGCTGTTCATACAGCCACGATGTTTTGTTTGTTTGTCTATTCTTTCTACAACATGCACAGTGGAAAGATCTTTCAACACGCTTATGAGGGTGAACACATGTTTTTGCTCGAATACGTTTGAAAAACGATTACGCACACAAAGAAAAGGTCGTCAGTTGATCTGTGCAAATCGCAATATCGAAGTCCACTATGTTCCTCTTTCTCGTTGATTGTAATTCGTTCCTTCTAACTACTTACAACTTAATATCACATCAGTGGCTATGCTGAATTTCAAGACGGAGTTTAAGAGCTCTATCTCATATCTTTTCAAAACAAGCGTTGATTTACATTATATATATATGTTATTTTTCATATCTTGTTCCAAAGAGGATTTAAGCCCACAAAACCCCCTTACGTATGCCACTGTCATATAATTTATTTTCTCGCATAATAGTAATTTCCGTTTAACTAGAAAGAAAACGTTTGTGTAAACACAGATTTTTGGAAACTGCACACAAAACATCACCATTAATGTGTTACTAAAACCACTCCATACTTAAAGTAAACTTGCCACGTAGCTGATATAACTATTACCATTTTAACAAGTTACTCCAAAATTCGATGGAACTGAACGCTTGTGTCATGATTTACCGCAACATGAGTAAAGAAAGTAAAAAAAAAAAAAAAAAAAATGCGTTGAATTTGCTCCATCTTTTCTGCGTAGACCCAATAGAAAAAGATAGGCTAGCCAACTGTCAACATTGTAATTGCCTAGTTTTGTCAATCAACTCAATTGTCGAAAGAAGCTGAAAAATTACAATTGGGAGTGTGAAACTGTTGGATAGATATTTTTTATAGCTCAATCAACACTTAAAACTACGTTGGGATAACACACTTTTCAACTTTCTTTTTCGGTTACTAACTCTCAAGCCCAATAATTAGCCTACCTAGGGCTTACCAAGAGTGCTGCTAGGGTAACACACTGATGCCTTCTCTTTTCCCCTCAAGAAATATAAAGCCATTTGAAATGTCGAAACTGAGCTGACAGTGGACAAACTTAGCACAAATGTGTGCGCAATATGTATGCTATGAGAGGGACCACCACCCTAAATTCAAGAACACTATACATCTCAATACACAAAATTAAACTAACCTCCTTGTCCCTATACTCTGCTATAGATCCACATTAGCCTTACTATTGCCTGAACTATTGACAGTACACTCGAGGCAACGGCAGATTTGGAGATTCGCTCCGTGGAATGTACCATTTTAATATTTTCAAATTCTAAATTCCACTTTTGGTGCGTGGGGTCTCTGGTTCAATCCCAGCTCACGTTAAGTGGACAAATACCGTGTGCGTCGGTTTTTCGGGATTCTCCCGTTTCCTCCCATTTTATTCATTCCACCATTACATTTATTTCTCATCACCACCGTCTCCTTTAGCCTCGGTGGCATAACTGTGCGACGCAAAGCTGACAGATTTCATTTCATAAATTCCAATTTATACACAACCAAATATTAACGCAAAAATGATATATAACGGTTCGAAATTGTTTTCGACTTTATCGACGGGAGCGAGATATCGCGTGTCTGATGCCTAAAATTTGTATACTTACTTGCAGGCGACGCACATTTTGTCGCAAGTAGTTAGAGATTTTAAGGCAAAATGTAATCAAACACTTACCTACGTTATAAGCGTTATGGCAGATCACGAATTGTTCATTCCAATGTTAAGTATATGGGAAATTTTCGGCCACTATTATTCCATGACGTGGTCGGTCACTCTTACCCTCCATAACTTCTAACACCAAGCAACATAGAAGGTAATTTTAAAATATTACAAGCAATATTATGGAGAAAAAAGTTAACCTTAAAAAGCTTCGCTCACTCAATTATACAATTACATAAGTAAAATATGACACACAGGTATTTTTTATAAAAAAGAAAAAACAATACTCAGCAATAATAATCAAACACTTACGTAGTAAGCGTCGATATTCAATAAATAATAGTACAGTTTCAGACGGATAGTCTCTGTTATCAACGGTGTTAATGAACTTGAAGATTCTTGAGTTAAACGCTTTGGTGTGTAGATCAAGAAGAATTAAGTTAATACTACAAAAGTGATAATTTAAATAAAAATCAAATCTGAAAACTTATTATTACAGTGTTACAATTCCGGCAAATGCGATTATTCTCCAGGCAGCGTGTAAACTGGTCTAGAAGCAAATGTCGAAAACAAGTACAGGCTGATGAGTCCAAAACCATGTTCTGAGAGCCTATCCAAAATACTTTAAGCATTAGTTCAATAGTTAAGTTTAATTACCAAAATTCCAAAGGGCTTAGATGGCCAAACGGCGATTTTAAATTTTTGACTGCAGTCCATTTTCTTTCAACTCAGCTGTTTTGATGACACTGGATGAACAACACACTGCGAATACCATCTTGTTTTCCGCAATTGTCACCCATCTCAGTATCTGGCTACACCTTAATACACTTAGGAGGAAACAGCATACCTGGGCAAACTCCTAGAAGTCCTAATCTCAAGATACAATTCCAATTGTCGACTAGAATTCATAAACGGCTGACGGATGACCTGGCACATAAAACACGATTTTACGGTTTGTAAAACACTACATATTTGTATAAATTTTGTACTGAAAGTGTTCACGAATACATTTTTCCATGCATGCCAGAAGATCAAGCAATAAAAAATGAAAGCAACATAAAGCATACTATAGCGAAAATTTAGTAGAAATATATACCGTTTTATGAAACGTTGAGTTAATTAAAGTTTTTACTATTAAAAAGACCAATGGCATATTTAAAAATGGAAATTAAAGAACTGGAGCGAAGTGGTGGATTAAGAATTAGAATTAGGAATACCATACATAAAAGAATTAGTAATTATGACTTCTTTACGTGCATATTCACTTGCAACACATCAATTAGAATTTCCTTCCTGTCTTATTATGTTGAATATCAAAAAGCCAGGTCCTTGAGAGCAGTGCTTAAAGTGAGCCGGTATGAGCCGGTTATGCATCCGAAAGTTAGACAATCGGCCGGTATGGCATACCGGTAAAAATAAGTGATTAAAATTGTAATTTGCGTCTAGGAAAAAAAACACCTTTTACACATAGAAATAAGTATGGCGTTAGTGTTGAGTCAACAAATATGTTTATACTATCAAAGATTTCGTTGCCGCTGCTTCGAAAGAAATAAGTTCTCTATCATCCTATTCAATGGCAGATTTTGAGCTTCTGATTCTTTTAACATTTGTTTGAGCAATTCCAACCCCCCCCCTTCCAAAAAACTAACTATTGTACCGCCTGCCTAAAATGTTCAACCTGGATCTACCCCTGACATTGACAGGACTTCTTTTATTATTCAAAATTATTTTCACATTGTCTGGACTTTTATGTTTATAACTATAAGAAAATTAATGTTGACCACGAGACGATACGAGGCCAGAAGAAGCTTTTCAAAATGAAAATCAGATTGGAAAGAATCATTAAATAACTAGAAACTAGAGAGAGACGAGAGTGACTACAAAGCCTTAAAGGCCACATTGGATCACTATGCTATTGTATAAAAGTTCTGTCGCTTTCTTAACCACCACTTTTTCACGAATATCGATATATCACCCAAGACCAAAAATAGTCCTCATCGGCATCGACGACTTTCTGCCAACGTTCTGGAAGGCAATGGATTTCATCGCAGTGGAAATTGATGGGCCGTGAAGCGAAGAAGATATCAAGTGCATTTAGCACCTCTACTAGGGATTTCAACTGGAGTCCTCTAAGGTGATTATCCCAGGAATGGAACAGGGGATAATTGGACGGTGCAATGTCCGGGGAGTATGCGGATGCAATAGTCCAGGGCGTAGAATGGTGTCCCGGGTCATCGTAGCCACGTGGGGCTTAGAGTTATCCTGTAACAGGTGGATCCCTTTGTGATTCAGAAGTGCTGGTTCCAGGGTTTTCAGTTTTTCTTGAACATGCTCAACTCCTGACAGTACACAGTTGCAGTAGTGTTCTGACCAGCTGGTAGAAGTTCCCGTTGGACGATGCCGCGAGCAGTCCACCAAACACACAGGAGGACTTTCCTCTGGTGCAGTGCTAGTTTTGGCTGTTTTGGAACCGGTTCATGGGATGCTAACCAATGATGACGGCACCGTGGAGCTTCCTACAGCACCCACTTCTCATCACATGTCAACACCCTGTCTACAAATGGCTCCTTCTTCAGAGGAGACAGCAAAGAAACACAAGTGTCTTCTAATGTTGTCTTCTGACCCGGAGTTAAGTCATGTGGGTCTCATCGACCCAACACCTACTGCTTCCCAAGTTTATGGAGGTGCTGTCGAATGGTTTGTCGACTCATACTGAATTGCAGTCTCAGTTCCTCACATGACTGGCCACTGTTCGCATCAATTGCTGTCTAAAGATCTTCATTTTGTACATGCGTTGGTGTTCCTGCAAGTAGTGCGTATTCGGGAGTTTCATCACCGTCCTTAAACTTGTTAAAGCACCGCTACACTGTTCACTAGTCACGACACTCATACCAAAGGCCTGGCATATCTTCCATCCCGCTGCAGCGCCGTTTGACCTCAGTTTGAACTCGTACAGCATACACGGCCTTATGACGTTCTGTGGAGGACCCAAGTTCACTATGTCCTTACGCAAGTTCACTGTGTAACTGAACTGCCACAACCAGATAGTATGTTGGATATACCCACACCAACAACTGACCTTCGCCTTATCTCCATTAGCATTCAACTCACGGTGTGAGGTCCAATTAAACACAGATCTTCACAAAATGCGACATAACTTTCTTGGTTACCTTTATAAATGCGATGTTTAAATATACGTACCATCCGTGTTCTTAGTCATTTAGATCACTGATATGCTCAAACAAAATCTTAGAAAATTAAAATCAGTTTATAAATATTTACTTCTGTTCGACTGATGATAGTGAGTAAAACATTTACTGCATTAGTACTCACTCTTTCTCTTTCTATACATTCTTCACATCAAAAATGGTGCAAAAATGTCAGGAGTAAAGATGCTCTTTAGGGTTTTGTCTAAATTACTGCTCTAAGGGGTTATATTTGCTTCATACCGTCACCTCACCTGATATCACTTTAAGCACTGCTTGAGAGGGGAGCAGTACAACAGTACGTTGTATATTTGTATACTTTTACTACTTGTAAATCCTTATTTTATTAGGGCGTAAGATATTTTAAAATATGTACTAGGCTGATTCTCATTTTACGCAACAAACATCCTACACAGAGTCACACCTTTACACCTCCTGAACTTATCGAAAACGCTCCAGCCGTCCCTAGTGTTTCTGTCAAGGAAGTCCAGAGAGCTCTTCGATCCTTTCCTTCCGGCTCCGCAGGAGGTATAGACAGTTTACGGCCTTCCATTCTCAAGGATCTTCTGCTATACCAGAACATTGACTCTAGAGACCGTCTGTTGAACATTATCAGTGATTTTCTTCAAATAATCCTCAGTGGAAACGTACCTAAAGAAATCAGGCCAATATTTTTCGGGGCGTCGCTTATAGCATTGAGGAAGAAATGTGGTGATATACGCCCCATCGCTGTTGGTAACGTTTGGAGACGGTTATCAGCTAAAATAATATGTCAAAGAATTAGGGAACCGTTATCTAATTTTTTGTCACCACATCAGTTGGGAGTGTGCATTCCACATGGCTCAGAGGTTGCAGACCATGTAGCCCGACTATATTATTCTCATCCCCACAACCAAGAAAAAATTTTCTTGAAACTTGATTTCCGGAATGCATTCAAAGAAATCAACAGAGACTCAATGCTTACAGCTGTAAAAACGCACTTCCCTTATATATACGCTTTCATACATCAGTGCTATTCACACCCTAACCACCTATTCTTTGGTGAAAACATCATTCTCTCCCAGCGAGGTGTTCAACAAGGCGACCCCCTAGGACCTGCTTTATTTGCGTTAACACTTCAATCTATTGTCAGCAACATCAATACTGAGTTAAACATTTGGTATCTCGACGATGGAACTATAGCTGGGGATAAGGAAGATGTTCTGGAAGCTTTGACAAAGATCCATAATCAATCTCGCGAAATTGGATTAAATCTCAATTTCAACAAATGTGAAGTTGGTTTCCTGGGAGTCTCAAACGAACAGGCTAACACCCTGTACACCCTTCTCAACGAAGTCGCACCTGGAATTCAACTCTTATCACCAGACAGAGCCTCCCTTTTAGGTGCAGCACTAAACACTGACACTCGACGCATCGTATTACTAGACAAAATATCCAAATTAATTTCTTTTTTACTCGCCTATCTAAGATTTCTGCACACTCAGCTGTCTATCTCTTACGGGCCTCATTAGCAATACCTAGACTGTTATATTTCCTTCGTGGTTCTCCATCCTGGCGCGAGACAGATCTTCTGAATCAATACGATAATTCCATCCAACTTGGCCTAGAATCTCTTCTCAACTGCTCTCTTACGGATAGGTCATGGCTACAGGCATCTCTCCCAGTGGATCACGGAGGTCTAGGTATTCGTCGAGCCCTTGATTTGGCCACTCCATGTTTCCTTTCTTCCATTCATAGCTCTATGCCATTGATCACTTCTCTTCTTCGCCAGGATATTCATCAAGATTCTGAAGCTGAGATTAATGATTGTATCTCCCAGTGGAGATCGTGCGGCGGACTTGCTCTACCTGATCTTGCGAAGAGAAGTTTACAATCTTCATGGGACGCTTCTCTTATAAACTCCAGATTTTCTTCTCTTCTTCAGTCCTCCGGCAATCCTGAGGATAAGGCACGTCTTCTAGCTACTTCATCCCCTGAAGCAGGTGCCTGGGTACAGGCTATTCCATCTCCATCCCTAGGGCTGCATCTTCACGACGAAAGTTATCAAACCGCTTGTGCGTTACGTTTGGGAGCAGATGTCTGCGAACAACACCGGTGCCTTCCTTGCGGAAGTTTAGTGGATAAGAAGGGTATACATGGCCTCTCATGTCTTCACAGTGCTGGCAGATACTCTCGTCACTCAGATGTTAATGACCTCATCATGAGAGCCCTCATCTCTTCTGGAACGCCTTCCGTGAGAGAGCCCATGGGGTGTAGTCGTTCTGACGGCAAAAGACCTGATGGAATGTCTTTGGTGCCATGGAAACGAGGGAAGGCTTTAATATGGGATTTCACTTGTGCCGATACTCTAGCCCCCTCTAATCTTCCTACTTCTTCCACAAAAGCTATAGTGCGTCCAGTAAGAGAACGTCTCTGACAGCTCGCAGTGACATTGCCACTACTCGCGTGTCAAGGTTTTTTTCGGTGCAACTGTAGTGGCAATTTAATTAATGGTATAAGACAGAGTGATCGTGGTTGATAACACTGGTATCAAAGTAGGGGCTGCAATGTCCCACCGCATGTGGTAAGAAATGTCAGAGACCATCTCTTGTTGGCCGTGCTATAGGATGCTCGCAACTCGTAGAGAATCTGAAAAGAGACGAAAATATAACAACCTCCTGGACAAATACCACTTCATCACCATCGCCATCGAAACTTGTGGGTCCTGGGGTCATGAAGGACTAAATTTTATTAAAGAAGTTGGGCGCCGAATAACTCTCAAAACAGGCGACACTCGAGCTTCAGCCTTTCTTATACAGATATTAAGTATGGCTGTGTAAAGAGGGAACGTAGCAGCGATGCTAGGAACGCTTCCACCGGGAAAGGCACTGGAAGAAATCTTCCTTCTGTAACCACCCTCCTCTCACCAAACTCTCGCAATTTCTGTTTATTATAACAATGCTTAATAGTTCAGACTGTTACAATACTTAGTTGAAGTATTAAAATTGTTTATACGTTAAAAAAAACTAAAAAAAAAAAAAAAATAGTATTGTGAAATGTAACAATGAGCGATTCTTAACAACTGAGAATCCAGATTACTTGTTCAATAAGTTGACTAAACGTTCTAATGTACACAATCATTCCACATGTAATAAATTCAAACTTTCTTCATTTAAAATTATAATTAAAAAAAAATTAACGGTAAAATAAGAATAATCTCAAAGTATTGGGCGGAGATTGTTAGTAAAACTAGACTGATTATGTAATTCGAAGAAGAAAAAGAAAAATATTAATTATAATATCGATATAAAAAATATTCATATGTTTTATAGGTTTTAAATAATAGGATTTTGGAATGTCGTTGTCAGGACAACACAAAAAACAAATAAATGGATTTTTATTCAACGGAGTTGGCATTTTAATGGCTCAATAATTTAAATGAACCGTTCTAAATTGGTGCCAAAACGACGGGAGTGGTTGTATCGTTTAGAAGTAAAGTAAAACCGAGCAACATTGAGCTTGATATTAATTGTACTATCTTAAGAAGTGGCAAGATAATATATAGAAATATAAATATCATGAGTGAACCAGAATATACATACTGATATGAATTTTCCAGAAAACATGATGGATGTTTTAAATGGAATATCGCAACAAATTAAGGAACAAGCTCGACGAAGTGATGAACAGTTTGAGAAATTAGACCAAAAGATTAATCAACAGATTAAGAATCAAGCTCGGGATCAAGCTCGACATTTTGACGAAAAGTTAAAGCAATTGCAGCATTGTAACAAATGGGACCGAATACAACAACAATTAAGTCAAATGAATCAGCAAATTACAGCTAGGTTCGAACGTTATGATGAAGAAATGGGCAAGATAGTACAGAGATTCAACGAAGTTCAAGACTCTGTAGACATTACAGAAACAACGGAGAAAGCAAATTTTGAATTTACATTAGTGAAATTTACTGAGTTTTCACAAAAGCATACTGCCGTATTGGTTGAAACAGACTATCCTAACTTTTCTTTTCAGTCGAATATTTTTGTCTGTCTTATGGATGCTGCGTGTAATGATGATTTTGGTATGTATCAATGTGCGAAAAGTTACGATCGTTTTCGTCTAGTGAATGCTATTGATTACTTGAACTCACAGTATCATGTTGAGTATATATCATGTCATGATACTAATCCTGAAGATGAAGTAATGGTAATAGAATCATTTAATGATATGTACATGACTTTGGTTCATGTAGCAGGAAGAAAGTTGATTCCAGTGTTCGTGAAATTCAGAAAGAAAATGTGTGTTCCCACCAATATTCGTAGTGATTGGCCGATTGAGTTGAATCTGTCAAATTGTACATTCAACGAAAAGACCAAAATGATGTTAGTAGACAATCCGATGATGCTTTCACAGAACGTGATGTAGTGCGTTGGTTTCCATCATCCAAGTGTGATATTGCAAAATTTTGAAAATCCATCGATCGTACAATACAGTAATAACCTGAACCAAACGAACCTTAATTGAAACCAAATTCGATACATTCATGTGAGATTAAAGTGTGATCCCAATGTACAAGATGATGTTAAATTAACGAGTAACGGTAATGTAACCGAACCTAATTACAATAGGAATATAAACTATGGTAGGACAGATTACCGTGAATATTGTAGAAAGAATAGATACAGACACGACATCTCGCCACCAGTAAAACGAATGAGAATCGAACCTAATTTTACCGGTAAGATAACCGAACCTAACCTTAGTAGTAATAGTAATAGTGAAAATCAACCTAATCCTAGTGCAGTACGATTACGTACACCTAAGAAGCATGTAAGCGTTAGATCTAATTACGTTCGATGGGGACTTCGTAGAAATCTCCTAGATGGCGAAAATTCTCAAAGAAAGAAACGAAGAACTGTAGAAGTAAATAATACACAATACTGTATTTCTGTTTACGACTTTCAATGCAACTTAAATGAATGCGTTGGTCATGTAACTTAAATTAAAGTTACAGCGTCTCAGAAAACTGTACTCAATTGATTTTTGCTTTATTTCACTTTAAATATCATTATGATTTCGTTTGTTATTCTCAAAACATCAAGCGGTACATCTACAAGATGTCCATTAGACCGATACTACTATACGGGCACAATGCCTGGCAGCATACGTATAGAACACATCTACGTCCACTGCAGGTGTTGCAAAACAAGGTGATTAGGACCATAACCGGCCACTCCAGGGACACGCGAGTAGCACAACTGCACGAAGACCTGGACCTCCCGTTGCTTGAGGAAGTTAGACGACATCAATCCACCAAATTCTGGAGAAAGAAAGAACTCTCAACCAACCCCACAATAAGAGCAATAGGAAATGCAAACCCACGAAGAAGACTTCACAGAATGCCACGACCCCCGTGAGAGAATCGTAAACCAACAAACCAGCCACAGGGAAAAACACAGGAGGGCGCGACAGTAGCGACTCCACCACCACATATACGTCAGAAAACAAAGCCAAGGAAGACACAAAAGAAATGGAAGGCAGGGGCAATAGCCCGACACTTCAACAAATCAAAACCCGCGAAGACAAGACTGAGACTGAGACTGAGATGTTAAGAAGATGTTAATTATTATGTTATGTTCTGATTATTATTATATTTCAATCTTAATCTATATTTTGTTTAACTATATCTTATATCCGATCATTTTACGTTCAAAGAACAACTATATGAATATCACATACATCTTTTTCAAAACCTTCTTCATGATGCCTAAGTAAATAATTATTAAATTGTAACAAGCATTTAACGGACCCGAAAAAAAATAACTTGCAAATCAAATTTCGAATGTGCCATATCGTCGTTGAAACGTACAAATAAATGAAGATGATGATAAAATTTAAAATAAATATGATAATAATATTGTTATAAAATTAAATATGATATATATGTATATTTATATGAATTGTAATTTTCAAGTATACGAGGTCCATTCGAAAACTCGAATGATTTAACATGTAAAGGTAAACGGTCCAGAATTCTTTTTCTTTTTACTGAGTAAATAAATAAAAAGGAAAAGTCCGTCGAGCGCCATAATATACAATAGTACGTTGTATATTTGTATATTTTTACTACTTGTAAATCCTTATTTTATTAGGGCGTAAGATATTTTAAAATATGTACTAGGCTGATTATGTAATTCGAAGAAGAAAAAGAAAAATGTTAATTATAATATCGATATAAAAAGATATTCATATGTTTTATAGGTTTTAAAATATAGGATTTTGGAATGTCGTTGTCAGGACAACACAAAAAATAAATAAATGGATTTTTATTCAACGGAGTTGGAATTTTAATGGCTCAATAATTTAAATGAACCGTTCTAGCAGCGAAAGGGAGGAGCGAAACTGACATTAGCTATTGCGTTTTTATTGCTGAGCTGTGCCGTTAAGAGAGAGCCAATAAAGCATTCGCTGCACGAGGAAGTTTTGGCTCAGTTCATTCACAAGGGACCATTCCGATTTTGGTGAATTCAGTTGATGAAAATGATTACTGACACTGGATTTAGCACCAAAAGAAACAGAGGAAAAGAGGGTGTTTAGTGGCAAATCGTATACAGGGTGGGAGATAAAAGAGGGCAAAGTGCGAATATAGAACGCAGAAAATGTCTAGACATGCCATGTTAATTTTGAAACGAGTAGAGGGATTGAGGTCAAGTGTTGGATATGAGGAATGCATGTACAGCTCTAGTGTAATGCGAATAAGCGTGAATAAGAGTAATGTGAACAGTGTTTTAACCGCCAATTGTATATAACTGGTTGTGAGAAGAGTCATCAGTGTTACAACCGGCACTAAACACCTTCTTTTTCTCTGTTTCTTTTGGTGCTGAATCCAGCGCTAGCAACTGAATTCACCAAAATCGGAATGGTCCCTTGTCAGTGTTTCACCCTAAGATTACACACGTCACACACATCTTTATACTGTCTTTTAACATACCGTAAGAAGCTATAAGAACTTAATTTCTTCCATATACATACATATATATCTATTTCAAGTTATTTTTTTCCAATATTAATACAGTATATACATAATATCATCATGATAATATACGCTACAGAATCTATAAACAATTTCTTTTCGTACATCTTTTTTCAGTTAAAAACATTACTTGTTTATTAGTACAATCATAAAATATCTTTTAATGTAGCCATTATTTTAGAGGCTAGAATGCAAAAATTTGTAAATACACGATTACATCTCATTCAAGTCATGATACAAATTTCTTCAGGAGATCGTCAACAATTAATGGATTTATATTTACAATTCGTATCATGTCTACGTTACAATATACAGAATTAATTTTGGTACAATGCCTCAAACATCACCAAATACCATCAAAGTTTCCAGTAATAAGAAAATTTTATACAATACAGTCAATTACGATATTGGACTAGTACAAGTTTATTACATACTTGTAGGGCATTATTTTACTATGTCATATTATTGCAAATGCTTTTGACAAAATATAAATAGTTCTACCGAAAGGACGGTGAAAAGATGTTACTATCATGCACAAATGCAACGACTAGTTTGAGAAAACTCAAACCAAACAACAAAATTGAACATTTATAAATATGTTCAAAATAAAACTATTTTTCCAAGAACTCGCCGTTTCACTTGCTTGCAGGCCTCTGGGGTGAAAACTGTGAAAAATAATTTTAATCATGTGCTCTGGCGCTTAGTTCAATAGTTGATAATAATTACAACTCTCGACTAATTTCTTATTTTCACCCGAAACCTCTAGAAATAAGGGAGGGATTTAAAAGTTCATGAAGAAGATTTTATCTAAAAAGAGAAACAATACACACGATTGTTGTACACGCGCGGCTCTGAAAAGTTGACTGAAAATTTGATATTTTGATGTGACATTTATAATCCTAGCCGCTAGAATTCAGGTGATTCATTGAATTTATGTTAGTTTGATTCATAACTTCAGCACATCAATCCAGAACTTATAATAATTAGTAACGACTTTGACTTAATAGGTACCTCACATATAACTAATACATCCAAGTGATTCAATGGTACACTGTATGCGATAACCACTTGTCTTTAGCTTTTAGCAAAGGTAAAAAAAAATGAAATGAAATCTTTGAGTTTTACGTCCCGCGGTTATGCCGGCTAGGCTAAAGGAGACGGTGATGATGAGTAATGAATGAAATGGTGGAATGAAGAAAGTGGGAGGAAACGGGAAAACCCCGAGAAAACCCACGCACACGGTGTTTGTCCACCACAAAGTTCACTTGGCGGGGACTGGGATCGAACCCGGGACCCCAAGCACCAGAGGTGAACGCTCTACCACTGAGCCACCGCGGCCCCCAGCCTTTTAGCAAAGGTGGTAGCAATGGTTGCTGGTGTTCTAAATAAGATAAATGCAGGTTTCATCACATGAAACTGAATACAGAAACCGCACCTTTTACTCAACCAATAGCTAATGAAACTACAGTATTATTCTTGAGTATCATTTTTGTGACATACTTAGAACCAAACTTGGACATCACTAGCATAGTTTGAAAAATATTTTCTCGCATCTTGGTCACAATACTAACTACACAGAATAGGGTAACTCGTTTCTTGAGTCAAACACAAAATCAAGAAAATATTCTTCACATTATGATAGTCTAGCAAGTGGTCCAAAAACCTGCTTTTTTAAATTTGCCTGTATTACGTAAATATGAAATTTGTGGTATTAAAAATAGTACAACGCGGGGGTAAAATGCACACCTAATACATGCACGTAAGATATAGTGTGATATTTGTGTATTTTGGTTACAGTAAGGTACCTAATCATGATCACACTTTAATATTATATATATATATATATATATATATATATCACGAATCCATATTTAACGATAATACCTGATTATTTTTATAATCAATTATGGATACAAAAAAGATACATTCAGTTATGCTTAAAAAGATACTTTAATTGCATGAACGGTAACTAGTACTTCCTGGTTATTAACCCTCGGAAGACACACTGGGGTGTTTAACACCCCGAAATATTTTTGCTTATTGGTTACTTTTTTATTTTAGGGAAAGGGAAATTTTTATTCCTTTGTAAATTCAGTTGGTATCATTACTTGCAACCACTGACCTTCGCCTTTGTTGGTTGTGCTTTCACGGAATGAAGAGTTCCTGATTTTCAGCTCGTAGGGTGTTACACACCCCAGTGTGTCTGCTGTGTAATACTTGTGGGGTGTTAAGATCTCCTGTGTGTCTGTTGTGTAAAACATTAATTCTACTGTACTTTTGTTTATCTTTGATGATTTGTAATATATAACCATGGATTTAGGAAGTGACGATATCAGGGACTTACTCATGAAAGAGGACACTGATAGTTATAGTCTTGAGGATTTATTTGATGATGATACTGATGAAGAGCCTGATTTTGTGTATGAAGAAAGTGTCAAGTCTGAAGAAGAAGATGCAAATGATAATGCAGAACCAGAACCATTACAAGTTCAGCCACCTTCAACTAACACAAACAAAGGACCAAGAATTTTTAATGTTTCAGTACCACTTGCAAGAGTTAGGAATGCAGCTGCTCGTATTGGAAGAGATGGACATCTGTGGAGTATCCAGGAACCTCAATGAAGAGGCCGCCCGGTTGCAAGAAATTCTATTTGTATTTCTGTAGCCTTCTATTTGTATGGCATTTACTTATAGATTACACGATTTTTGAAGAAATTGTACTAAGAACAAATCAAGTGATACAGAGAAAGATTCAGAAAATCAATATAAAACAAAGTTATCACAACAATATAACGAAAGAAGAACTTTTGGCATTTTTGGGGTTGCTTTTCTTGAGTGGGGCACCACAGAGAGTCGCCTGAACAAATGTGGAAGAACTTTGGTCTGCTGCTTTTGGATCCTCGATTTACCGAGCAACCATGCCACTGAACAGATTTAAATTCATAGGAACCTGCTTGAGATTTGATGACAAAGATACCAGGCAACAAAGACGAGCAACTGATAAATCTGCTCCAATTTGTGATACTTGGGAGCAATTTATAGAAAACTCTATATCTGTATACTCCCTCTGAGTACGTTACAATAGATGAGCAGCTTCTAGGATTCAGAGGACGATGTTTCTTCAGAGTCTATATGAGAAATAAACCCCATAAGCATGGGTTAAAAGTAGTGTCATGAATGACGCGAAAACATTTTATATGCTAAACGCGAAACCATATGTAGGGAAAGTTACACCTCCTAATAGAGAACCAATACCTTCTTACTATGTAAGAACTTTGAGCGAACCAATCCATGGACCCAATAGAAGCATAACGGTAGACAACTGGTTTAGCTCTGTGCCTTTATTTCAGCAAATGCTTCAAGAGCACCAAATAACAATGATTGGAACCTTGAAGTGAAATAAACCAGAAATACCTCCATCATTTACCGCAAAGAAACCACAAGGTACTTCATACTTTGCATTTGACAGTTGACAAGATGCTCGTGTCATATTCTCCCCAAAACAACAAAAGCGTATTATTGCTGTCTGCTATGCATCTAAGCAAGGAAGTTGATGAAGCTAGTAAGAAACTGCAAGTTATACTGTTTTACAACGCAACGAAAGGAGAGACAGATCATTTGACCAATTATGCCATTCGTACACAGTGTCGAGAAGAACTAACTGCTGGCCGCTACAAATGTGGTATGGAATGATGGACCAAAGTGCCATAAACGCCATGATCCTTTACAATTTGGGAATGCAAAACACAAAGATACGAAGAAGGAAGTTTTTTAATGGAGCTATTTTTGTCAATGATTAAGCCATTTCTCCAAGCCTCACTTGAAATTCCAACACTAAGGCGCAGTATCCGCAACGCAATTTGTGAAATACTAGGAGTGCAAAATATTCAACCAGTGCCAACACCCGAAGCAGAACCGGCTCTTCAGAGGCGTTGTAGCTTCTGTTCCCGTACACAAGTTAGAAAAACAAAAAACTAGATACACATGTGATGAACATGTGATACCTGTGATGAACATAGAGTAAAACTTTGCCATGAATGCCAAGACTAAAAATGTCGTGAAAGCAGACTGAAAATGTGAACAAATAGTTTGCTTGAGTACGATCATGTAATGTATCAATTAACCACTTCACCTAAAAGGACGAGTATACTCGTCTTTTTTTAATCGAAAACTTAAAACGACGAGTATACTTGTCCTAGCTTCCGTTTACCCGTTCTTCTTTTAAAAGGTCGAATATACACGTTTTCTAATGTTTCTTTATATTCCACCAGACAGTGCTGCTGAAGAAATCATTTACGAGTCTTACCGGTAGATGTCACTGCAATCTTCTCTACGTAGCGTCCTAGATTGTTTTCGTCAGCGGCAGTGTTTGTGATTAAGCCAATTCCGGCGACTTAATTTTTTCTCGTATTTTCTGATGTGATTTACCTTTCTTGTAACTATGGAAAGAGATGAGGAGTTTGACGTTTAGTTTAGTGATTCAGATAGCTCCGAAGAAAGTTACGAAGAAAGTTCTGGAGAAGGGAGTGATGCATCAAGTTCAAGCGGAAATGACTTTGCCAGTGACAGGCAATGGTGTGAAATTGATACATCTGGACAACTCCCACCTGCTCGCCCGCGCTTTGCGTTCAGTGGTAAACCCGAAGTGCATTTCGAGCCACATGTTGTTGGTTTTATGGTACTTTAGGCAGTTTATTGACGATGATTTTATGGGCATTTTGATGACTGAAACGAACAGATATGCAAGGCAAACAATGGCACAAGAATGGAAAGACACATGGACGAAATGTACATTTTTGTTTCGCTCATTCTGTTACAAAGTATTGTGAAGAAGCCGGCATATCAAATGTATTGGTCAAAGAATCCAATTTTGTCTACACCAATTTTTCGGCAAATTTTACCATACCAAAGATTTCTGCATTTGAAGAGGAATCTGCACTTCTCAAAAAATAGTGCATATGATGCTGAAAGTGATCCACAACCAAAATTGAATAAAATATGGCCAATTTTGGATCTCATATCTACTAAATTTCGAGCTGCTTGCACTCCAGAAAGAGATGTGACAATTGACGAAAGTTTGATGTTGTACAAAGGACGGTTGGGATGGATCCAATATATGCCTCTGAAACGGGCCAGATTTGGCATCAAGTCGTTCATGCTGTGTGAGTCCTCAACGGGGTATGTCTGGTCGCTAATAATATACACAGGGTCTGGCACCAAATTTCATGACGATTATAAAGATCTATCTATGTCGTCACAAGTTGTCATGCCTCTCATGAAACCCCTGCTGAATATGGGATACTGCCCGACTGTAGACAACTTCTATAGTTCTCCCCAGCTTGCAGATATTCTCATATCTAACAGAATATATGTATGGCACTGTGCGCCCAACAAGAAAGGACTTGCCTCCATCGCTTCAGAAGAAGTAACTGAAGAAAGGAGATACTATAACATTCCAACGAGGAAAACTTCTTGCCCTAAAGAGGAAAGACAAAAAGGGAAGTATGTATGTTATCTAGTATTCATAGTGCGGAAATGGAAACATGCAGACAAAGGAACAAAGTCGTTGTGAAACCAGCAGTCGTTTTTGCATATAATGATACCATGGGAGGTGTTGATAGGGTTGATCAACACATTGCAAACAATCCAGTACCACGAAAGAGAGGGAAAAATATTATAAGAAAATATTTTTCCACCTCTTGGAACTAGCTATGTGGAATGCCTTTGTACTCTACAGAAAACATGAATGAGAGAAGACTGGTCTTAATTTTTTATGTTGCTGTTATCGAGAAACTGGTTGTTCAGCATCAAAAAGAAGAATTTTCACCGAAAGCAGCTGGTCGCCTCTCAGCAAAGGCACCACCAATGCGACTTGTTGGCCGACATTTTCCTTCTGCGATTCCTCCCACTGACATGAAACAAAACCCGACACGAAAGTGCAGAATGTGCAGCAGTGTGTGTGATGCTAGAGGAAAGAAGGCTAGACAAGAATCCAGATACATGTGTCCGTACTATGATGTAGCTTTGTGCATTGATCCATGTTTTAGGGCTTATCACACAGCCAGTAACATATAAACAATGGATCTCATATTTAGTGTGTACTTTATATATGCTAGTGTGCAATTATATACAAAAACAATGTTCCAAGTGCACACTAATTGTTATTTCAACTCTCTTTTTGATTATTTTTCTGTTATACAAATACAAATCTCACTTATTTCTACAATTTCCATATTTAATATTGGTCTAATTGCAAGGACGAGTATACTCGTCCTTTTTTATTTTAAGGGCTATTCAAATCCCTGTATCTCATTGTTGAGTTGTCAACAATGAACACTATCACCACCATTTATGTTCTTATGTGAATATTGTAATAAAGTAATAAAAAAATTACATTAAAAATGGAACAACTTTCGGTTGAAAATCTGTATGTTAAGAGGTTAACAGGTATCTTTTTAGGAAATATACTTTACATTATGCATGTTAAGTTCGTTATTACCAACCTAACTCACAAATAGTTTTGTTTTCATATTCGAAATTACCTTGCAAAATTCGCAAAAAATCGCGTATATTTTTATATAATATAAAATTATATAAATATTGGTTAAAATGAAATAAAAATATACAGACTCAAGAGCAATCGGTTAAAGACAAATAATAACTAGTCTAATAATAACGAAAATAATTACAATTTATTCTGCAGTCAATTAAGTGATAGGGGTTTGCAATACCCCAGATTGTCTACTACGTTGGCATTTATCAAGTGTGTCTCCTAAGGGTTAAACCAAGCTATATTGGAACTATTTACTGCCAATACGACACATACCGAAAGTTTCTTTCTAAAACTGCACATAATGATGTCCTGCGGGAAAGAAAACCGAGCACTTTCTTTTTATTTACAGCAGTAGTTCTTACTAATTATTTTGTCAGGAGAACTTTATTGCTGTGTATCAGAGGCACTCACGACAGCTGAATCGAAATCTCAGAGATATTGCAGATGATATAGCTAATTATAGTTCTTAACATGGACACACAAGGCGGCAATTTGTAATAGATACTACATAGTATAAATAAAAGTGAGAAACATATAGCTTTTGTTTGAACTAATTCAGGCCAATGCAGTCAAACTCGGATCCCAATCCAACTGAGACAAGTTTTATGCTTTAGACAGGAACGTCTGTGACACTCGGTGGCAAAATTCTTGTGCCAAAATAATAGGTTTACGGTAGATGCTCATCCAAATCCGGAACGCTGGAAAACTTTTGACCGGAAGTGTATTTAATGTAGTACGGACGGGACTTGGCTTTTTCGTGTATTTTATCGTATGCATATTTCTCAAGGAAGTCAACATACACTAAAAGAAAATAAATGAAGAAATTCACTTCACATTATCGAACCAATACAGTGTAAAAGCCAATGACAAAATTGTACAAATATGAACATTTTATCTCTTCATTTTCAACATGTTTCAAGGCACATTTCCATATAAAAGTTCACTGTTTGCATATAATCATAAGGTAAAGTAAATAACCTGCATGATAATCCTATATTAGCCGTAACACTACGCCAAACTGATATAAAACGATGCTTTTCTCAAAGAACCAGATTCACAAAGTACACTGAATTTTAAAAGTCGAACAATAGATCGTTGCGTATAACAATTAATAATTATACTTTATGTACGTATGCAAGATGATTACAGAAGTTCGAAAAATATCCTTCAAAAATCCTAAATTGAAATCTACATATATCAATAAATTGTTACTTTATGTAGAGCATTACTTGTACATTGATAAAATATTAGAATACATTTCAAAAATTAACCTTTCTTGTTGAAGTAGAAGTAAGTTTGTTATTTTTCACGGTATTAAAATTATACTTTATCATTCGTAGTTCTAATAACGAGACTATCGTGGTTTAAAGCATGAAAAACTTAACTCTTAAGAGTATTTTGTCTGGCATTGAGTCACTGAAATATTTATGGCACACACAATAAAACAGTTCTATTGAAAATAACAGTTCTGCAATGTAATGCTGGAAATTAACTTGGGTACATTTTCAATAAATATATAATAAGCCATCATCATTTCGACGTACACTGCTTTATATATAATTGTCAAAACCCAAAGATGGAATACCAAGTGGTCTGTACTGAACATAAACTCCAGCTGACGATCTAATACTCTTGTTTCAGATTCGCATGATCAGTTCCAACGGAAGATGGAAACATTACTTGTATCTTAAATCTGCAAAGTTATTAAATGATGATCTATTATCTCTAATAGATATGACACTTCTGTCACGCTTTATTCGCCGAAGACTGTGAATATATGAAACTAATAACAGACAATTACGCTGACTAGCCTTTACTATTGTTACTAAATATCAGGGTATTCTTCTGTTACACATGTATCTTGAAACCTTGATTGGCTACCGTTTTTGAATTTCTTTACAATGTTATACTTCAAGTGCATTACAATCGCTGTTTTGCAAAATCTGCCTTTTTTTAGAGATACTTACTAATGTGAATGACTCGACTTGAAGAAACTTTATTTAAGATTACATATTGTATGCAATAGAAGTATGTCATTTATTACTTATTCGACTATGTCATTTATTACTCATTCGACATGAAGTAACAATTGATACTTTGCTCAAGCAGGCCACTACTAAATGACTAACTCAAAATATTCTGATTGACCTAAATCCAATCTGGATCCTAATCAATCCAAATATTGTCAATGCGCAGGGAAGCCATTTGTAAATCAAATAAAATCCTTACCGTTATTACTTCCACTATTTCATAAATTAATATCAACCACACGAAAGATCAGGTTGTTTGATGCTGATCAGTTTAATTTTAGGAAAAAAAAAAAAAAGCATTTTATTTTTTTCGCTTGATTTTCTGAATCCAACTGGCTGAATAATGAATAGCACCTCTTAATTTTTAAATTTTTTTTTTTTTTTTTTTTTTTTTTACGTCAATCTTCAAGTAATAATGTGTTCACCATGAGACTGATAAAAACCGAAGCCTTAGAGCCAACGCATATAAATCAAATAAATAAATACATAAATAAGTAAATAAAAATATAACAAATCACATAATTCATTTTAATTCTGAAGTGACACAGTGGTGGTTACCCATCACACATTCTAAAATTACAAGTATCAAAGTTTCTCTTAAATACTAATTAGAACTTCATACATTAAAGATCTTATCTAGGAACTAAATACATCTTAAATAAAAGTTGATAACCGTTTCTTTTCACAAGTCATGCACAACTTTTTAACACTTTTCAAAATAAGGAAAGAATGCAAACATTTTCTCGGTGTATTTTTGATGCTACCTATTAGCAAGTAGTACATATTTACATGAATTATTAGTTAATAGCAATGAACCACTGAATAATACGAAGCATCTCGAAAACGATATCTCATTACCTAATATTTTCAAATACGTTCTTTACTTCTTGAGGTCTGCAATATTTTGAAGAACGTCAAAATGCAGTGACAAGATTATTAAACAATCATTATTCAGTATTCCCAGTTATTTAGCACACTATTTAGGTAAGAGTAATTCTCCAGTCAGTAGTACAGATACGATTTAAGTATGGAAGAATGTACATGTAAAGAATTCAAAAACTGAATCCACTTATACTTACCAAGATATTCGGAAATTAAATTATCAAAATTATAATATTTGCATTCAATCGTCTCTGGTTTCAAGTGCACTCTAGCGACAGAACAATAAGTAATACCAGTTGAAGTTCACCTTAACAATAAGTCATTACGCCACAAAAATTGTAGCTGCAGGTGACCTAGGGGGTTCTACACAGATCTGTATAACATACTGGACCAGAGTTATTTTTAATGGATACTTTGTTGCATAAGTTCAAACTGAGATATAAATCGGCTGAAACGTATTACGCTATAGTAAGAGCATGGAGGATACACTCAACTTCAGAACGGACGGAACGAATGTTCAAAAATTTTGTGCTAGAAACCAGAATCACCAAGAGAAAGGCTGAAGATGCACATCAAAGGTGAGCAACGACGCTTTAAAGGAGTATGTGAAGGAAAATCCACACAGTTTTTCCTGTACATAGTTACTAACAGATCGTACGAAATACATTTTACAAAATAAAAATGTACTAACTTTGTTTGTATTCCTAAGAACCACGAATCCTCTGCATAATATGATTTACGCTACTATGAACCTTGACAAAGGAAAATAGACTAATTTATCCGAAATACAGGAACTACTACAGTCTATATATATATATATATATATATATATATATATATATAGAGAGAGAGAGAGAGAGAGAGAGAGAGAGAGAGAGAGACTGACTGACTGATTGAGTCTAAGACCATGAACCAACCAACGTTATTTATAGAAGGATTCACCGTTAGGTGGTATGTCCGAGTCAGGCAGACTGCCTGTACGGTCATCTGACCGTAGTGAGATGCGAGACAGCGACTCAACTGCAAGCAAGGCAGACAGGAAGAAATTCCGAGGACTGTTTGCGGGTAGTAAGAGCAAGGAGGAGAGGAGTAGTGATACTCCACTTTTTTTCTGCTGAGGCTGCTGGTGTTTCTGGCTACTCAGGCTCAACTGAGGTTGATGCCAGCGAACAGACATCGCGCACCGACGACGACATTGGCAGTGAAGAGGATGAAACGGTACACCCCCTTGATATATGGAGAGAATTGGAAACTTTTGGACAGACGAGCGCATTTGTGACAAATAGGTGTGATTGGACGATTGACGCTCAGAACCAAAAACTAACATCAACGTAACAGAGGGTGTTAGAGTGGGTAGATGACCCAGTTGTAGTCAATGCCCACAGACTCCACAGAGTAGAGGCATATGTAAAAGACGTCTCCAAGAACCGAATCTCAGCTCTAACTGTTCTGACGAGGGGTATTAGGCTGCTTAGAGACGCAGAGCGAGCACATAAAGAGATGTTAAGTGTTCAGGAAAAGGTCGAGATGTATCTGCAGCACATAGATGAACGTAGTGCTTCAAGTGTATCGGGACCAGCTATAACTAACACATGGCATGAAGAACTGGTGTGCGCATGGCGTCAGAAGAACTTACGGCTTGATCGCGGTAAGTTTGCTCCGTCCAGCAAGTTTACATGGTTGGAGGATGAACGAACAGCAGCGGCGATGGCTTTATTAGTCTTAAGTCCAGATAATGTGTTGAGAGTGCAGTGTAAGACACTCCTAGCTTTTGCAGGATGTGATATAGGAGAGTTATCTACCATGCAGGAAGACACTGTGCTGAGAGAAATCAGAGATCGTAGCGTCTTAGGAGCGTATAAAATATT
Source organism: Thermobia domestica (assembly GCF_964235325.1). Lineage (NCBI taxonomy): Eukaryota > Metazoa > Arthropoda > Insecta > Zygentoma > Lepismatidae > Thermobia > Thermobia domestica. The sequence continues at coordinate 98,096,716 of NC_137466.1, read as the reverse complement.
TGTCTGGTTACTCTTAAAGGAAAGGGACATAGGACATGGCCGAGTGAATGCTAATGCCTGCATATGCCGTAGGGCAGATGTAGTTGATGGTAGCATGAATATTAAAACACACTCGTGCCCCGTCGCTTTAGCCATATCTAAGGCATTGCCCGATGATGTCAGTGTTCCCAGTTTGAAGAAGTTGTTTCAGACGACACGAGAGTCAACACCTATAACACACCCCACTTTAACCAAGAAAATCAGTGCCTCAACAAGTGCGTTGTCTAGTTTAAAACGCTAATTGTATTAGAGGTTACTGATTATGGTGAGGATGAGTGTGACGATGGCCAAGGGCCTAAGCACCAGCGATGGACCACGGCTGATAGTCAACAACTGGAAGTAAATGACGTAGGTAAGTGGCTAGACAATAGCAATGGTACTGTTGCTGTTAATTTGTTGTATGCCGCTTCTGGGCACAATGATAGTGACGAATTAGTAATAATGGAGTTGAAGGACATACAGATAGTTAGAAACATTCGATAGGAAGTTATTGAGTCACGCAATAAATATGAGACTCCTTAACTGACGAAAAGAATTCTTCAGGCTTTGCGTGGTTATCAGCCAGTCATTGAAAAATGAAATGAAGTGAAATCTTTAAGTTTTACGTTCCACGGATATGCCGATTAGACTAAAGGAGACGGTGATGATGAGAGATGAATGAAATGGTAGAATGAAGAAAGTGGGAGGAAACGGGAGATCCCCGAGAAAACCCACGAGCACGGTTTTTGTCCACCACAAAGTCCACACGGCGCGAGCTGTGATCGAACCAGGGACCCCAAGTACCGGAGGTGAACGCTCTACCGCTGAGCCCCCGCAGCCAATCATTGAGATTGCACATTCCAATCGTATATGGGAGTGTGAATGATTTACCTGCAAAAGAAATAAAACAGAAAGACCTCTCTCGCAATACTAAGTTACCGGACTTAACGTTTATGGACTTTTTCTCTATGAATTTTCCTTACATACAGAGTTCACATATTATGATCAATTTCAAACTGTGCAGAGTTTGAGACAGCATTTCAAATGCATTTTGTAATTCTCGAAAAGGTTGGAAACATCTCACATAAGATTCAATAACAACTTCTTTCATTACAAAATATGATGAAACCTGGCATGTTCAATCTAAAATATTACTGAAAGATGACGTGAATGAATATTCTATTCTCAGATATTTTCTTATACTTTTAATTCAGATTCCACGTATTATGAAAACACTTAACTGATATCTGCCGTATCCATCACATACCAATCACAGACACGTTTACTTCAGGAAAATACTATTAAGATTTTACGTTTCTGAGAGATTATTTTGATTAAGGATACACCTCCTCTTTTTAAAAATTCGGTTATATAATTTGATCGTGAAAACCAATTTAAAAATGGATTTGAAAATGCTATTTATATAAATGTAATTACGTATATTATTTGAATTACTTACTACATCATAATACTAAAGCGTAATTTATATACAGACACGTTCAAAAATTATTTTTCTTAATATATATATTACTATAGTATTTTTCTGTTTTAAATGGCATTATCTTTAACTAGTTCAAGTAACAGGAAGATATATCTGAATGTAATTTATCTATTCAACAGTTACTGGGTAAAGACTATTAGAATCAATTTTTGCACGTGACTGTACAAAGGAAAGAAGTATTTTGTATCTCTATATTCAAATAGATACAGGGATAATCATAATATAATTATAAGTACTGGAACTGTCATTTCCTTTGTCAACTGGAGCTACATCTAGTGTTTTCTTTTTGCTTAAAGTAAAAAAAAGAAAAACCAGAAACGACATAAATATCCATCATTTTATGGAAAGCTTCCCATTCATAACCAGTCATGAGTTAAAAATATCAATGATTAGGAAGGAACTTAAACATATGAAAAAAAAAAAAAAAAGTATATTGTATTAGGGAATATAGCAAATACTGGACAGAAAGCTTTCAGAAGATTTTCTTTCCTTCTTTCTTTTTCTAAATACTATACGCTGATTAACCTCTACGGAATTAACCACTCTCGCTCCCTGAAACCCATTACAAATGCATTTACTTCTCCTCCCAATAATTGCCCTCGAGCAATGTAATAAAACGAACTGTACATACATAGACTATACTTCTTTTCAATTTCATAAATTTGTATTATAATGCTCACAATTTGTATAATAATGCTCTATTCCTTTCTTTAATAACTTCTGACTAAACAAACCAATCACAATACAAAATCTTCTTTATACCAAATTAAATACCTTCTTTAAATTACAGCAACTGCACTGAAATCGGTCGTCTATTCAGAAGTTACTAGAAACACTTTCAAACACAGAAAACAGGAAAATGCTTATCACATTTTAATCTCATTTGATGAGACAAATTTTACCTTATGATTCAATGGGTAAAATTTTCACATATTCTGTGAACATATTATGTTGTGTTGTAATAAAAAAAATAAATAAATAAACACTTTTCATGAATACTGTAAGTTATCATAATCTTGATATTACGATTCCACAATTATTTTGTTTAAGAAAAAAAGTTCTCGTGTGCAAGGTGTGATCAGAATATATTTTGTGGAATGTTAGAAACTTCTGAGATAGAAAATTTATGTCAACTGATTTCTTACTATTGTTCAAACTATATATAAATAAGTCACCAATTTTCTGAAACAGTCTTTTATAATATTCACACAATACCTGTACATCTATACAAAGTTTTTATATACATTATGACAGTCTCTTTACTCTTTCCCTCGCCATCGTTATCAAATTTTGGGTATTATTGAGGAAGAAGTTGAACTATAAAAAAGAATATAAGCTGCTGGGGATCTGACATCTGATGTGTCTATTTCTGAAACATCTGTATCATCGAACTTGTACCACCTACAAAATAAAATAAAGTCAAGATTAACATGAAAAAGTAACAACTTCTCAGAATTATGTTATCATTAGGACAAGTCTGTCTTAATCTGTGGTTCGCAGGTCCAAAAGAAGAGGATTCTCATTTCTATCAGAAGTATGGAGGATTTAAATATTTACTAACTAGCATCACATTCTTTAAACTGACAATTTTCCTTGTGTTTAAGAGAAAATTGTACATTACTATTTTTAATGCTAATAAGTAAGCCTACAATCAAGTAAATTTAGTTCCAAAATTTAAACATTCAATTGCTAAAATAGATGCACTGTAACATATTTTCCAACAAACGACTCCTGAATGGACCTGATTCATTTGAGAACCTACCACAAACTATCATTTTTGCACTTCACTCCAACATAAAAAAAAAAACTTAAATTTTATCTTTTGATTAAAATCCACAAAACCAGCACCCAAGAAGACTTCCAATATTTATAATCCTACATATAAAATTTCAGATTTTCGCATACCACTCCGAATCCCAAATCCACGACCATAAAAACACAAACTACTGCTTATCCATTCTGCGCTCAATTCCGAAGCCTCATCATCAAACACTGTCTTAACTCCTAAAGATGATGTTCCCTTATGCGAAGAGTTGAAAACATTCAAGACTTAAAAAAAAAAAAAAAAAAAAAAAAAGCAATCTTTCAGTTTAACGTCTAACGATTATGCCCTTTAGGCTATCAGACGGATCATTTAGGCAACTGAATGATGATGGGAGAATTAGTGGAATGAGAATGTGGAAAGGAATAGGAGTACCCAGAGAAAACCCAGGAGCACGTATTGTTCACCAAAAACTTCCTTGGCCGGGAACTGAATCAGGGGCCCTACACACTAAGGTAAGCGCTCTACCATGAGCACCGTGCTCCTAAATAAATAAATAAATAAATAAATAAATAAATAAAATTTTCTGTGCTTTTCCTGATTTAAACCACTTGTGATTTTTTTTTTTTTAAGTATACATAGGGACCAAGAAAAACACAGTATACATGAGGTCTGGGAGATCCCCTCCTATTTCTATGATTTTCGATATTTTCTAAATTGAAATTATTTTCTTCACATTTGCTACATTTATAACATTTATTTCAAGTTTTTAAAACGTTTTTAACAACAATATATAAAATAACATTCAACGTACATCATCCTCTGATAATTACCTATACGTGCGCTTCATTTTCTCACCCCAAGCAATGCTCTGGGGTTAATGGAGAGAGATTTAAACCAGCACACTCTAATCAGCAACAAAACGGACAGAAATGAAAAGACACAAGTGCATAAAGTCTTACCTTCACAGGAGTAATACACCGTCTGCATACATCTTTGCTGGAATCTTACAGACCCTACTGTCTAGGGTTAATACTTGTGCATATATTCGTCATTCGCTCGGGAAGGGTTAAATTTTAAAAAGTTTTTATTTGTTAAAGATACAGTAAAAGCAGTTAACTTGGCCACCCGTCTAAGTAGCCTTAGTTTTGTTGTACCTGTACTTACCCATATTACATGTTACTCTGTAAGTTGGCCACCTGTCTATCTTGAAACTTGGTCACATTGAAACAACGTAACTGCTATCCTGTTTATGTTAAATTTATGTCTGTAAGTTGGATACAGCTAAATATTTGACGGTGTACTGATCTTTTTAATTTTTTAGAAATTCTGTCACAAAAAATTGGAAGGAAACGGCCCTATCGCTATGACTTGGAAGTTTTACAAACCACGGGACGAGAGGAAAACTTATCCACTCTCAGTATCTTCTGCAACCATGGAGGAGGCGATGGAATTTTATTTGTTCTTACGTCTATTGTCGATATATGTATTTATGTACAGGTCGGAGCCACTGCACAAGTCTTCTAATTCATACTCTATTCAAGACATTTAACAAATGGATTTATTGAACTAAGTATGCCCTTTATATTCGTCACATGTTTGAAACAATTATCTTTTGGAGAACCTGCAGGAAATTTATACTAAATCACGATTTGAATTTCATTAGGATTTAGAATTTAGATTTCTGGGTTTTCAGCATCTATGGCCATTTAGCCCGTCAAAAATGAAATCTTTGAGTTTTACGTCCCACGATTATGCTGGTTAGGCTAAAGGAGACGGTGAAGATGAGTAATGAATGAAATGGTGGAATGAAGAAAGTGGGAGGAAACGGGAGAACCTCGAGAAAACCCACACACACGGTGTTTGTCCACCACAAAGTTCACTTGGCGGGAGCAGGGTTTGAACCCGAGACCCCTAGGACCAGAGGTGAACGCTCTACCACTGAGCCACCGCGGCCCCAGGATTGGGAAAGGAAGGAACAGCCTGGGATATATAAGTTAGGTATCATTCTGGCATTTTTCTGGTGTGAATGAGGAAAACCCAGGAAAACCTCATTCAGGATGGCTGGCCTGAAAAAGCTTTTCACACGTTTTCGACCGAGAGCCTCCACCGGAAACCGAACCCGGGACCGCTCGCACCAAAGGCGAGAGCGTTAGTGACTGTGCTATGCGGGGCCACCGATATGAATTCATATAGCCAAGTGTTTACCCTGCTAATGGGTTAAGACCATGGTTTTGGTCACCAAGGTTTGGGAAGAAGTTTTTTGTTTGTTTTGATGCTTCGCTACTTAAAGGAGTGAAACACCATGAATATTTGGAGTATTTCCTGAAGCTATAATCTTATCTTCACCTATTGTCATAAATGAAAGAGACAAAAGAATGTGTTGTAGCATTTTGTAGGTAATTTAAATTTGAAAACTTAAGTTATAGTGTGCGAATGTCAAACTAAGATTGAAATTTATTACATATAATGTTTTTATATTGCAGAAATATTTTTTCCTGAGACACAAAGTAATACGTAGGTAATAATTAGTTACTGTATTAGAAATGCGAATGTTACAATCTGCAATAATTTTTGCTTCAAAATACACTTATTTGCTGTAAGTTTATCCTCGTCTACGTTGGCCACTTTTCAATGAAATCAATGGTGGACAACGCTGACTTGCTTCATTGTGTAAGTTTGTAGGAATTTAACGTTTCTTCTTAAGACCGGAAGGCAGGGCTTAAAGGTTAACGTAGGATCGGAACAACATCGGCTCTTATTTTGGATCAAATGTGAATCACGGAGTACAGAACATGATTGTTACAAGTCTGAATAAATTTATTTATTCGTTTAGCGACGGGATATTCCGTTAGTACTTTAATCTTTTCTTTCTTTCTCTGTTGTCTATTTTTTTATTCGTTGTCAATGCTTTAATTTTGTGTTAGACCGACTGGAAGATAAGGCATGAACCTTAACTCAGCCATTAATAAAATGAATCGATATTAAACTACAGGTTTCATCATCATTTCATTTATTTATTATCTTTTATGATTCTCTGTAGATTGCATGCAAAGTAAATGGAAGTATGTGAGTCGTGTTTCTAAGGCATTATTTGTTACCGAAAATTCGTCTGGACTCTATTTATAACGTCAGATTAAAATTTAAGACAGATCTAAAATCACTGTTGCCTGTGATTACCTACATTTAATCATACTTTGTGTTATAGAAAAATTAAGACATTCAACTACTTTCATCACAAGTCTAACTTCTAACTACGTACACTTGAAAGATGTGGAGATAAGAATTAAAATACTTACAGCCGATGTATGCTACTCTTACAGTATGCTGTATAATGACCACCTTCCATGGTTCCATAGTGATTCGAAACCCCATATAAATTATAGGTCATATGCCTCTGGTTTTGGACTAACGGGTGTAAATAAGGCTTCATATTTAGCTCAGTAATAGGGAAGTCTACAAAGATCTGCCGCTTTCTCCACCACGAAGAATCGTTATAAAACCTGAAACAAACGAATGCTTTACAATCTCCATGACAAATTATACACTTTCTTCTACATATTAAAAACAACGAACACGGCAAAATTTATTCCTTTCTTATGAGCGCACCTGATTGCTTCAGGAAATTACATGAGATGAGTTTCGCATGCCAAGTTTACCAGTAGTATGTACGCAACTGTTAGGACTGTGTGTCACTGTTAAAAGTTGTGTGTCACCGTTAGAAGAAAATAACATATACAATCTACTAGTTAACAATGTATTTTCAAATATATAGTACTAAATAAATAATGTTCCAGCCAAACAAAAACTATCAATTATTATGGCAATGAACAACATAGATCTTAGCGCTGTTAAATTTGCCTTTCTCGGGAACCACCACATAAGAATTTATTCTTACTGTCCAGCTCAAACTTTTTGACGTTTGGCGAAAGCCAATAGCGCGCAAGAGCGATGTTGTCGGATTTCATTTCCTTTCGTGTACAAGTATAACGTGAAACGTTTCTCTCGTGAAACACAGATGGGAGAACGAAATAAATGCTTCAAATCGAGAAGGCGAAAGAATAACATTGATTTAGATTGATTTGTATATGAAGAAATCACCTTAGAAAAAATAATGAACCACTGTACGTACAACCATGGTTTTTCTCCCCTAATTATTCAGAAATGATTTTCCTTTATCCTACGTCCCACGGTTATGCCGGTTAGGCTAAAGGAGACGGTGGTGATGAGTAATGAATGAAATGGTGGAATGAAGAAAGTGGGAGGAAACGGGAGAAATCCGAGAAAACCCGCGCACACTGTGTTTGTCCACCACAAAGTTCACTTGGCGGGGGCTGGGATCGAACCCGGAACCCCAAGCACCAGAGATGAACGCTTTACCACTGAGCCACCGCGGGAAGACATTTTTGAGTACAAATAATATTTCTCATAAGGATCCAGCATTAGAATTTTTTAAAGTTTTACATCCCATCGAGTATTAGACAATCTCACGTAACTTTCATTGGGTATTGCAAAAAAGAGGGCACGCCTTAAACGTCAAGAGGTTTGAGCCAAACAGTGTCTCATTTTGTTCAGTTCGATGTCCTCTACCGGTTCATGTATGTCTTATCATTGAACAATTATAGTTAAAACAAAAATTAAAGCTTTAGGAGTTAATAATTTTTGGCTATATTCATACTGTCCTCTGTCGTCTTGCCAGAGCCTTTCTATTGCTCTCGGAAAATATGCCGACCTCCAACCGCGCCAATCTCTTGCAGAGGAAACTCCCTTTGTTTAGGAGAAAAGAAGTGAATGACCTCGGCTGTGTTGTCAATTTGTCATTAAGTCGTTTGGTCTTGACGAGTGAAGATTGTAGGCTACTTAGAATGATTAACAAGACAGTGCAGTGTGAAGTCCGTGCAGCATTCAACGATTGGATATCTCGGTCACAGCAAACTTGTTCTTCCTCTTTCGAGGGAGATAAAGGAAAATACACATCGACAGCAGCTCGAGGAGGGGCACAATTGAAACAGATAGGTGCTAGTGTCATGATGAAAAGCTTGCTGCGATTCGTGGTAGCTCAGAGGTACTGTGCTCACCTCAAGAGCACGAAATTCCTGGTTCGATCCCAGCTCACGATAAGTGAGCTTTGTGGTGTATAAACATCGTGTACGTGGGTTTTCTTAGAAATTTTCTGTATCCTTCCACTTTTTCATTCCATCATTTCATCACTAACATCATCGCTGTCTATCTTAGTCTCGGGACGCTAGCCTAAAAAAGTTGAAGGTACTGTATATAAATATTTCAGAATCAGTTTCATCTTAAAAGGGGTGTAATTATCGTAAAACATAAATTTTTACGTTAAAAAATTGGTGTATGTCTTCATACTAATAATATTGTAGACATTTGTTAAGAAAACAATATATGTCTATATAATATGAAAGTTCTGTACAGTACATACGATTTTCCTCTAGTTTCTCAATGAAGAATTTCACGTATAAATTTTAATATCTTATGATAAATTTATTCTTACTGCTTGACAAGAGTTACCTTGATAGGTGAATGACAAGTATAGGAGGAAGCTTCCAGATATCGAACTTCTTTGTTGCATTTCTAGCTCCTTTGCATTCTGGGCAGTTATAACCACTAATTGTTTCTCCATTTAAATACAACCTCATACAATCCTAGAAAAAAGTTAAGTATTATTAGTGTCATTCGCTTTAAATGAAAAGTACACTTCTAATCAATTTTCACAAGGTAAATTCAAACTAAGGGTGGAAGGAACATTCCTGCAGGAAATATAGGCAATAAGCTATTATTATAGGTTGACAACATGAAAAAAAAAAAAAAAAAAAAAAAAAAGAACTTTAAGGTTAGTTTAAAGGAAAAGTTGTGCCGATAGATGGTACTACAGTTTTCTATCTCTCCCATATATATTTTACCATTCACAAAAAATCACGATTTCTCTTACAAATTTCAATCTGCAGACTTCAAACTTTTAGAAAAGGAACTTCATAATCTATCGAAGTCAATAATCCGTGCCGATTTTTTATTTAGAATTTTCTTCATTGTTGAAATGGCTTGTTTGTTGAAATGGATATCCAAACCTTTAACAAGGGAACCGTTTCAACAATGAAGAAAATTCTAAATAAAAAATCGGCAAGGATTGTTCCCTTTAATAGGTTATGAAGTTCCTTCTCTAAATATTTAAAGTCTCTAGGTGGAAATTTGTAAGAGAAATTGTAAATTTTCGTGAAAGGTAAAAAAATACATGGGAGAGATACGAAGACTGTAGTGCCATCTATCGGCAAAACTTGTCTCTTCACACTAACCTTAAAGGTCCATAGCTCCTAAACTATGGGACCTACCATAGTTGGGTCAAGACTTAACTTAGGAACTAGTACGTGCCCCATCCAAATATCCATGTTTCAGAATACTGCGGTACTTTCGCAACAATTTTTATAGAGGTAGTTGGTGAGTATTTCAAATTATATGCCCGTAGCCAAACTTCCTCTATAAAAATTGTTGCATAAGTACCGCAGGACTCTGAAACATGTATTTTTGGATAGCGCACATATTAGTTCCTAAGTGAAGTCTTAACCCGACTACGGTAGGTCCCATAGTTTTGGAGCTATGAACCTTTAAAGTTCATTTTTTTTTTTTCATGTTTTCGGCTGCCTAATTCCGAAAGGAAGCATTTGTGCATTCAGGAATCACCTCCCTAACGTTGTCGTTTTTGTTTTGAAATACCTTTGAAACCCCTGTATATTTGTTGATTTGAGTGGATGGCTGTTCAGATGTTTTCAAACGGAAACATAATGTCGATTCATTATATTAAAACGCAACAACAACAGATTAAATATACTTAGAAAATCGTATCCTTTCAAAACTGTAAGTGTAAGAAAAATATTTGCATCAAATTAGATGAATGCACATAAGACCTAGGAAAATCAACAACCCTCTTATATTAAGACACTTATCACATATATTTCGTTTAAAAGACACTCAGATAATAATAATAATAATAATAATAAAATTATCGTTGTTAAAAATAAGAAAATTATATTTAAGTTACGTAATTTCAAGATATCATCATTTACATTAAATATGTCTCATCCAAACAAGTGAATACATTAAGTTCCTAGAATATAAAAAATTTATCATATTAAGAACACTTTATACTAGTGATAAACTGAAAATTTTCATTTCCTACTACATTCTCTCACTCCTTATCTCGCAAGTACATAATTCCTAATGAAAGATACTGGCCATTCGCGACAGCCTATGCTAAAGTGGAAAATGTTTACTAAGAAATCATAAGTAAAGTTAGTAGAGTGATGGAAGAGAATACACTGTTAAAGGAGTCAGTGATGCTTTGAAACAGTTTGTTTCACCTCTATGTACATGAAGCTGGAAGTTAAAATGTAATCCAAAATCATACGCCCTCTCAGAAATTGAATCGGGACTATGTACACAGAAAGCAAGCATACAAGTCATCTGGTACTCACGAGTCGAAAGTTGTAGTTGTATATTAAAAATACAGTATATTAATTTGCATTTTTTGTGTGTTTCTGCTCATGTTTTTTTTTTTTATTTTAAAAAATCAGTTTAAAAATTAATTATGATTTAATAATATAGAAGAAGACGAAGGGAGACAGGTAAAAGATTTTTCTTATTAAGAAACTTTCTTCCCCGTGTCCTGATGGCTATAGAAGAACAACTACTGGAATGTATTGGAGAAACAATGATCACTTCCTCTTACATTGAGATATGTTATTTCTTTAATTACTAGGGATGATCAGAAAGTAAGGTTACAAAGCCTGCAGTGAAACGTGTATGTGTTATTTTATACAACCAATACAGCCAACAGATAGCACATAACTAACTAACTAACTAACTCTATGGCCTATGGAACCCGGAGGTTCAGTGCCGCGTTCACAAAAGCTCTCCACTGACTTCTATCCTTAGCTAATTGCATCCAGTTTCTACTTTGTATTCCTATCTCTGCGAGATCCATCTTAATATTGTCCTCCCATCTGCGCCTAGGTCTTCCTAATGGTCGTTTTCCTATGGGTCTACCAGTCAAGACTTTGAAAGCGTTTCTACTTCCACAGATAGCACATACAGAAGGTTATTTTTCAACATAGTCTCCATATCGTTTGATGCACTTGTCACATCGCAGAATGAGTTTAAAGATTCCCTCCTGGTAAAAATCCGATCCTTGCGTGTTCAGCCTCGTTGTCACGAAGTGTTTCACCTCCTCGTCTGAAGCGAAACGACGGCCTACTAGGTGCTCCATTAAGTGAGGGAAAGGTGAAAGTCACTTGAAATGAGGTCCGGGCTGTATGGAGGGTGGTCGATGATGTTCCAGCTGTGTTCAAAGTTGCTGATGCCACACTGGGTCAGCCACTACACTCCTCGTCGGTGACATTTTCTCTACCAGCCCCAAACTTGCGACACCATTTACGACATGCTGACGAGACATTACAGTCTCTGCGTAAACTTCTACCAGCTGTCGGTGAATTTCAGACAGGTAACATATTTCACCCACAGAAATCGAATAACTGAGCGAACTTCTTCGCAAGACCAGTTTTCGAAACGAGTCACCGCTTGTGTTTACATACAACTAGCACTGTAGGTGGCGGGTGGCTGAAACTGCACAGTTGCCAATTCCATGTATTAAAATTATCGCACATTCCTCATTCCTCTATAACAGACGAAACTCCAGAAATACCGGCCTTGTAACTTTAGTTTCTGATCCTTTCTCGTATAACAATTACTATTTAAAAAAAAAAAAAAAAAAAAAAAAAAAAATCGAGTACAAGGAATTCTCCTAAAAATACAAAATACTTACAGCCAACGCACACCTGTTGTTGTTACTGGGTAATGGAAGTGACAGATGTGATATTAGTTCATATGTAACTGACTCATTCCGACAATCCATACAAGTCACTTTTGACCGCTGCAACCCATAGAACAACGTTAATATGATGGACTCTTTGGAATTAGTAAAGTCCTTCCACGCCTTTTCTGCTGCTAGCTCATCTTTATCTCTACAGTGTGAATTGCTAAGGTTGTTTTCCGAGTCCCTTGATACCGTCTGAAATTAAAAAAAACTTTCATTAAACAAAATTAAAATACCGACTTGTTATAGACAATATATAAAAAAAATGAATTAACTACATTCAATATACAACGACCACTAAATGTGTATTACTATGAAAATCACTAGCTTGTAACTAGCTTAATGCTTGTTCTGCATATTTTATATGCCGTTATAACCCTCAGTCCCTATATTTACAAAATCTAGGTTACTGTTTTATCAAAATCCATCTAAACACTTCATTTAGGTATTACCTTTTTTTTTTATTGTAGTACGTAATAAATTAAACATTGACACACTTTTCAATATTGTACATGTATATATCACAAGATGGATTCTCTATATATTATGTGTTTTCCGTTGCTATGACGACTTACAAAACATGTCATATCACAATCACAACAGAACATTAATCATAATAACATGAAAGAAATTACATCTATTTTTCTTTTATATTTTTTCTTCTTCCTTTTGAACAGCTTGTGCATATTTTAAAAGCACATTTTGCCCGCAAATACAAGTTATTATATAAAAATTACAAAATACCGTTACATAATGTCGCCCGAAAAATGGGACTTTTTTGTTTAAAAAGAAAAAAAAGAAAAAAGAAATCCTGGACCGTTGGATATCACATGTTGGTTATTTGAGTTTTCGAATAACACTCGTATATACAATAATTACAATTCATACAATCATATATCATATTTTACTTTTATATCAATATTATTTTCATATTTATCTTAATTCTTATAATTAATTTCATTTTATACAATTCAATATTGACAATAGAAGGTACATTCAAATAACGTTATAAAAGTTGTTTAATATAAAGTCCTTTCGAGACCATCGATACGTGTTACAAGTTGGAAGTTAACAAAATCTATGTCATTTTCTTGGGCAAAACTAAGAAGATTGCGAAAAGGATATTATTATGATGTTTGTATGATTGTTTCCTTAAATGAGAAATGATCAAATATATTATATATTCAAACAAAATGCAATTTATAAATGATATATCGACATCTAGAACAAAACACGATAATCAACACCATAACATAAACTAACATAAATAAAGAAATTATCATATTAGAAATCAGTTCAAAGATTAAATATCATTCATGTTAACTTTGGTTACAACTTCCGAAGGAACTAATGCAGGGTGTCTACTAAAATTCCAAAATGAAATTTCGTGACCTTTTCTCTACAAAATCGTAAAATTTCCTAATATTTCCAGGAGCGAATTAGGCCGAATTTTCATCCATGCGATTAAAACGTACTTTGCTTGCGATTTGGTAGCGTCTAAAGGCGACCATAGACATTTTTGGTGGTGAATTTTGACGTTTTATGGAACAAAATTTTCCAATCTGTACTTACATTTGAACAGTTAAAAAAAAAATCGAGACCCAAAAGCTAAATTTCGTGACTTTCATGTCCATTTTCTGCTTTCGTGACTTTTTCGTGACTTACTAAATATAACAGAAACAAAAACTACATCAGAAGAGCTACATTAACTGCCAATACATCCTTTACAAGAATGTAACCCATACAGTTTTAACTATTCTTTACAGACCAATTGTTCCTGGACACAATTTCTGAATGAAACCATTGACAAGACAGTCTCTATTTTTGCCCAGGTTGACTTCAATTTAATTTAACTTATGTGTCTTCGTTCTTAATAAGACTGAAAGACATTTCTTTCAACAGGCAATTTAGTTTTTCTCGTGATTTTGACTTCCTTGATACCGAGACTAGACATCCCTAGATATTAGGACAGACCTGAAACTGCACCATTCTGACCTTTAGAATTTCTTAAAGTTCCTTGATTCTGGCATCAATATTTCTTTCAGTCAAAGCCATCACACTGAGATATAACTTCATAAACTACTTCATGTATGTATATTTTTTTAAACAAATATTTCTATGGTTCGTAAAATGTTTCTCCACATTAACTGGAGATTTATAACTTGCCCCTAAGCCATATTTCTTTGCAACTTTATTCAAACTCATTACTTTGACGAAAAAAAAAAAAAACGTGTAAAAATCCATTCACTGTCAACATTACCTTATTATTTGTTAAAAATCCTATCGATATCCCAAGAATATCAATTTATTTTGACTTATTTTTACTTGATTTTTAGTTTCCTCTTTTGTATGGTGCGAGAGGTCCCTGGTCCGACTCAGGGTGATGGGAGTTTGTGGTAGACACCACATTTCTTTTATAATCATTCACTTTCATGAATCATACGTCTCCTTTAACCTAAAGCACAGATCCATGGGACATTAAACTACATATTTCATTTCATTCTCCTCCTGCGTAGATACCAACCTAAAAACTGTAAGGAAGAAGTTTAGCCATAAACTAGCTTTACTTTTGAATGAATGCGTTGTTTACTATGTATGTGGAAAATTCAAGTAGATTTCTTATTATATAAATTGAATAGGAATTGTTCTATCGATTGTTCTAAGCGATATACCAAGAAGTTCAATTTATTATTTTTCTGAAATTCACTAGTAAATTTAATTTTTTGGATGTATCGAATTCAGTTTCTGAAGTAAAATTTACAGTTGTTCATCACTTTTTTTATAAGCTTTAACAGCGTCACCCGCATATCTATAATACGTGATATATTTATCCTGTTCTTTATTTAAAATGCAATCGAAATGATTCATTATTATAATGGGCCAAAATTGCGAGATAAAATATTAAGCCTAGCGAAGACCATCTATCTGTAGATATGTCTTACCTTCGAATATAAACAAATTATATTTGAACATGTACCTCATTATTTCATGGGTTTCTAAATCATTGAATTTAATCTGTTTTAACCAAAGTTGAGTATTTTCTAAGATCGAATTTACTGGAATAAAAAGGAACATGTTCACACTATAGAAGAAACTTTCTGTCCACAATACAGAATGAATATGTCTATAGAAGACTGTCCACGTTTACTAGGGAGCCAATATCAGCTTTCAGAAACAGCCTATCTTCAATCGTATACCTAAACTTATCTGTGTTATTTACATAGCACTTATTTAACCGGGCTTTGGACTCATGTTTTACATATATACTGTATATATACATAAGTAAAAAAATAAAGTGGTGGAGAGGAGTTTCACTTTCTTGAATGTTAAATTGCATTTTACCACGTATTAATTATTAACTTGGTGCAGTTTTCTTGTTAAGACAGAAATCATGAATGCTGTAAGAGAAAATACGTATGTAAATCAAAACTTGAAGTTGACACTATCTTGCTTTTTCAGGTTCCAAACCTGAGCTAATGAAAAATTGAAAAGTTGCTAGCGATGAGCGTGAGAAGTGTACTTTCATGAGGCAGATTTTTATGCTGCCGAATATATATATAGTAAACAGGGGCTTCCATACAAAAAAAAGAACCAATCTACATGTTTAGCAGTGCATTTGAAGACATTGAAACGGATGCCAGAGCCATTGAAACTGTATGAAGAAGCTTTTGCTCCATAGATACAACCACAAGGCAAAAGAATGAAATCTTATTGCTTAATTTTCTGCTGCTTACTGTTCCCACTGTTATTTCCGCTTCTGCTAACGTATAATAAGAATAAAAGAAAGAAAGAAAAAGAGAAAAGGAAGACGAAAAAATCTGTTCTATAACGCTACCACTGTAGCCATGTGAAAAAAAAAATACAAACTTACCTTACAGAGATCCTCATTTAACCAATTTAATAATTCCGTTAAGAATTCATGAGAATCCTGCTGTTCATATCCTTGGAAGGATTTATGGTACTTTCCAACTATACTCTGAAATTACAAATATTATTTTTAACCCATTGATATACTAAGATGAGTGCTTAGAGTATGTTTACATACAAGTAGAAAAACGAATGGTCTGCATACTTCCTTTATGAAGTCATGCTTACTTAACATCTTGCATGTTCAGGCTGTCTACTAAAATTCCAAAATGAAATTTCATGACTTTTTCGTGACCTTTTCTTCACCAAATCATAAAATTTCCTAACATTTTTAAGAGCAAATTTGGGTGCGAATTAGGTCTAATTTTCATCCATGCGACAGAAACGTACTTTGCTTGCGATTTGGTAGCGTCTAAAGCCGACCACAGACATTTTTGGTGGTAAATTTTAACGTTTTATAGAAGGAAAATTTCCAATCTGTACTTACATTTGTACAGTTTAAAAAAAAATCGTGACCCAAAAGCTAAATTTCGTGATCGACAGACACCCTGATGTTAGTAGTTACCACTGCCACATTTCTACCGATAAATAGAGAGGAAAATTGATCCTCAGTTCTCTTTTGATCAGTCACTCTATGGTTCAACACGAATATTTTTTGTCATTCTAGGCAACAAGATGGTATTCTGATTGTTTTTACATGTACTCGCCTGCAAATGCGATCTCTATAAATAGAAAAGTTAATGCATTTTTCAACTATTACATTGATACAGATTTCTTAATATGTATATTTTCCTTCTCTATAATAATAATAATAATAATAATAATAATAATAATAATAATAATAATAATAATAATAATAATAATAATAATAATAATAATAATAATAATAATTATTATTATTATTATTATTATTATTATTATTATTATTTATTTATTTATTTATTAGGCAGCAAACACCATTAACAGACATAGGTGCGCGTGGGTAGTAATTGTGTGTGATACATACAAATTCAGTATATGGAAATCATACAATAGTGTCATGGAACAGGAAAACTATACATGCAGCACATGTAGTCGAAATCATAACATTTTAACATACAAACTTAAAAATAATTTTATACTGGGATAAAATATATCATAAATAAAAATAAAAAGGGGATTACAAGAAAGTAATTCACATAATTAAACAAAAATCTCGTGTTAACTAAGATAAAAAAAAAAAGAGAACATAGAATCTGATGCATGTAATAACTAAAAAAAAACAAACTTAAATGTAGAGGAAAACGAAACGACGAAAGGAACAAAAGAAGGAAGAGATGGTTAAAATCTAGAACTAAAATTCATTACAAAATCACTCTAAATTAATAGATAACATTAAAGGTCCTTTAATAACTTAAAAAGTTATTAATAACTATATAACTGAATAACTATAATAATAAACATTATTTATTTATTGATGAAAGTGACATCACAGCCTAAGTCTTGATTTGGTCACATAAAAGAAAAAGATACATGAATAAACAAGTTATGAAAAGTATATTACACACAATTTAGAAACATCCAAGTAGCAACTTAAGTATTAATTTATAAAACACAAAAGTTATGGAAATTTTAACAATTCAATATGCATGTTTGCATAAACTTGTCCAAGAAGAAAAAAGATGATGATTATGTAATACTTTTGACATACTGATTTACATTACAGAAGTTGTTTATAATATTTTTTTTTTATTTTTTACTCATTATTGAGAAAAATAAGACACAACTAAAGCCTTTAACTAGTCACATTAAAGCAAAAAATAAGATAAACGAATAAAAAAGCAATAAAAAGTATATTAAAAAAAATTAAAAACATGAAAAAATCCTAAAATAATAATTAGTAAAATAATAATCATAAAATAATGAACACTTAATTTCATTTAATTATATATTTCAAGTGCTGAGAACAGCGTTAGCCAAGTATGGCAGTGTACGGTAGTAATTAAATACATATTGTAAATTTGATTTAAACTACTCGCTGAGCAAAACAATACGTTTATTTGTAAAAGTTATTAACGTGTAACAGTTGCGCCAATTGATAGTGTCTGATGAAGCCAAAGTGGATAATTGGCGAAACTGTTATACGTTAGTAATTTTTTACAATAAATGTATTGTTTTGCTCAGCGAGTAGTTTAAATCAAATTTGAGTCTATAAAAAGCAAATCTTGGACAATGGAAAATATTATGCATATTGTAAATAAATAAATAAATATCATCATCTATCTTTCGCATAAACAGGAGTCACCTAGAGCTACCAAATTTTGTACACAGAGAGATCATCACCAGATCTAATCGAGTGCGAAGCCGTTGTTTCGATTCTCGGCTTGGAGAGGGGAAGTGTGTCAAACTTTATGGTCGTTTATGGCTGTACCTAAGAACACCTTGCCTATAGTCAACCAATATTACATATTTATTGTGCAGGCTTACATAACAGCAGAGGAAGAACACCAGGCCAATGCAATGGTTGTGGGTACATTTCACTTCCTTTATATATATATATATTCAAATTCTGAATTAAAATCCCAGCAACAACGGGTGCTTACAGTTAGATAACAATAACTTTTAACGTGGAATTGTACACTACATTCAAGGATAGTTTTAAGTCGATACATTAGAAGAAATAAAACTTTCTCGAGTCTAAATATAAGTAGTTCGTGTTCTCACCTTTGGTGTGGGAGACTCGGATTCACTTTGGATAGGGAACTCATGTAGTTATAGATCTACACACACAAACATTATCTACCACGTGCAGTAGCAAAGAAGAAGCAAAGATTGCATTAAAAATATTGGGAATTTAATTGACTCCTTTTACAATTGATTCATTTCTCTCTTTCAATGCAGTGACTCTCAACCAGAAAATCCAGTCAAAATTTTACATTTTGATCTAGATGAAATAATGTCATGAAGATAGGGGCCCTCATCACTGGTCTATTGGCTGGCATGCGCGCCTTTAGTGTATGATATCATGGGTTTGATTCCTACTGGGAAAGCCTTGAAAAACTGAAACGCATTACGATGGTTCGGATTCCACCTTAAGTTGTAAGTCTACATCTCATATAGCCTTGGTGCTGAAAGGGGCGCTAAACTCCAACCAGTCAAGCTAGCTAGAGTCTTCCCAGGCTTAGTCTATAATTTAACAGTTCTTCGAATGATAAAGTTGGGATAATAGTTTGTTCCAGACAAAAGACGGCTACTGCTTCTGTTTGAAATATAAGTTTCGAATATTTAAGTTGCCGAAATTTATATAGTTCATTTCCGACTAAAAGAAATTCAAAGCTATGAATATTGCATTGCAAACCAACTCACTCCATAATAAACTGAAGTACGCTATTTACGCGCCTGTATGAAAATGAATAATACAATTCTCATTTACCTTAATGCACACTTTCATTTATACTGAACAATACTTCGTCCTCACAACTGATGTGGATGTCATCAAATCAGTTTCTAAGAATCTAACCGAACTACAACTCTTTACATTCTTCAATCGTCTCTCTTTCTTTTTTTTTTCGGTATAATATAGTTCTATTCGTGGAAACACACCAAACAAGTAATTATATAGCTGTACATATCAGACTTTAGGACAAAAGGCATTAAACATCAGCCAACAGTGGCTACCAGTGGCTACCATCCGATGTTCCCATGCCTAGAATTTGTAAGTTATTTGTAAGAATTTGTTTTCAGTTACTTCTACTTTATTACTACACATGATTTCTGTGTCTCATTGCCAAATTCTATTTGCGGAAATTATCAAAGCTTTTTGATTTCGGTTATTTATTGCGTAATTTCATTGTCTATCTAGGTTACGTTCGTCTAGAATTCTATTTAGGGTCCTTAGTCTTAATGGAATATGATTCGTATAACGATCCGTCCACTAGTGAGGATGTTTTATGTTATATATTAACGTTTTTGATGGAATGTTTGGATTCGTTTAAATGTCTTCATAATTCTGAAACACTTGATTTATATTTGGAATCTATGATGTTTCCTTTAATCCTCGTGTCAATGTATTTTTCGGTATCCCTATATATGTTTAATCACAGTCATAGGCCATATTGTATTCGTATAGTCCGAATTTACCTGTCGATTTATTTATTTATTTATTTATTATTTTATTTTGTTTTTATTTTTTTATTTATTGTGCTGGAGGAACTGATCTGATGATGTTCACATTAATTGTGAAAGCGAAATTCCGCTAAATATAAATCAAACTACGTATTAAGGTAACTATTACTTTCCTTATTCATTTTCCTCCTAGGACTCTCAAACCATTGTTTAAAATAAAATAAAATAAAATAAAATAAAAATAAAAATGGAAGGAATAATAAGAATTAAAATTGGGCCGTGCTTCCTGTTGTGAGGTGAGACAGTAATGGATACGAATGATTTGGCATTTTTCTCTTCAAAGCAGAGGGAGAAAAAAACAGAATCATCCACAGATTATACAACAAAGTGTTCAATGTGAGAAAAACGGGAATTGAGGAATCTCTCTTGATGATATTTAGCTTTCACGTAGATGTTTTAATTGGGCCCATACCTGTATAAAAATAGAATCTAATCTACGTAAGGAAATAGATTATGTATTGTTTAACTGAGGTTGCTAATTACTGTTTTATAATGTTTCTTGCTATATTGAAAAGTGAAAACAACAACATACTCACATAACAAGGCCATCAATCCGTTGTAAGTATTTCTCTTCACAGCATATAAAATGTATGCAGACAATAAACAGCAACATGATTACGCAGCAAAACTAATAAGGTACTGAGGTAATTTACAGCTTCTTTAACGGTCAAGTATTCTTTGGATTTATGTCGGGTATTTACTAGGCTCGATCCTGGTGGGGACATTCGGTCGTGAAAGTGTAAAATTTTTTTCAGACCAGCTATCCTGAGTGAGATTTTTCTCATTCACACCACATAATGGTCCCAGGCCACTTCCTTCCCTCCTCATTCCTTCTTCCTCCCTAATTCCCCGGGTAGTGCGATCGTCGAGGAACATCTCTCATACGAGACAGGCTAACGTGGCCATAAATGTCGAAAATCCAGAAATCTAAATCTCAATCCTTAAGTTGGGTATTTAATTATTAATAAAAAAAAGTTTCTTTCATTAACTTTTTTACCAAACGATGAAGACACGTATGTGTCGAATGTGATCTGCGGGTACATGAAATCATTGTTACTAGGTACTTTCTGTATATAATTGGAAATATTCGTATAAAAAATAATTATCTCGGGTATATCTAAAGACCAGGGCCATAGGATAACTCCGTTATAAGTAAAAGATTCGAAAAAATGGAAAGACAGAGAAGTTATTGGAAATAGGTGGTTTTCAATTTAAAATAGCGGAATTTTTCCAATCTCACCAGCAGTTTGACCTCGATACTAGTAAGGTGCCCTGTGTTAAATGAAAACGAATGCTGCCAGTTGAGCGGGTTTTTCCCTTGGGAGGTCACCATATCAACAATGCAGCATTGCTTAGCAGCGCACTCGAGCTATTCTAGGTTCCTTCACACAAAAATGTGCACGTCCCATGTTTCACTTTCGTGTGCTCTTCAGGCCGGTAGCCAGCCCAAAAATGTAGGGGGGAAGGGCGGTAGAATTTAGGGAGGGTCTGATCCAACCATATTATAGTTCATCAATATTATACTTCATTTGCAAACCTACCGTGAAAAGTTTAGGAGGCCAGTGAAAATTTAGAGGGGCCCAGCCCCCTAGACCACCTGGATACGGGCCTGGTGCTTTTATGTTCCGTTCCAATAGATTGCTGAAATAGACAGGTTAACTTTATATATATATATATATATATATCAGTAGCGGTTCGTAGTCTGTAGAAGCACCGGTTGCAATATCAAAGGTATGTAGATACGGGCAAGTATTTCCCTCCCCCAGCGTTCTTGAGTTTTATCCAAAAAATATTCAGGAAATATGAAGACGAAAGTCTTTTTAAGCTATATTTGTATATTTATTGATTAAAGTGTATTCTCTAATACTGATTTAATATATAAGCTATTTTCTTTATTTGAAACAACCACTATCAATGTACGTTCATAAACTACTTACATACCCAGGTACAAAACTTCTATACTCGTGTTATTGAACAAGAGATAAATCGAATATATAGTATGTGTTGTAAGCCATGAATGATGACGTTAACCCCAAAAGAAGAAAAAAAGCAAGGAAATTGCATATATTCAAGCAAGCATTTAAACAAAAATTATTTAATTAAATAAACTATGCACCATTTTAAAATAAAAGGTCTTTCTTCGTTTTTTTCGAGCTTCAAATTTTTCTAGGACTTCATTGAAATCTGAAATGCTGCTCGCCAAGTTTTTTTGAATAAAAAGCATCGCTACCGCAAATATTTTCCGCTTTATTCTCTTTAGGGTACAGAAACACGTCTCTCCTCCGACAATACGCATTTTGTTAGCATTTCTTTGTATGAATATAAGGTACAAAAAGTCCATTTTCAGTAACCACGTATTTTTGTCTGCTGTTCTACTATAAAGAAGCATGAAATCTAAGATGTTTTCCTTCGAAAATAATAATAAGAAATAATTTAACATTCCAACGAATTAGGCTAAAGAAGACAGATGATTATTGAAAGTGAATGATTTTAGATTATTTTTTTATGCTTTCCGCCGGAAATCGAACACGGGATCATGTGCATGAAAGACATGAAAGAATTAGACCAATGGTAGGACTTTTTCTCCTTCGAGACATGATTTACTAAATATTAATATTTGGAATGATTTGTTAGTTTTCAATCGATGGGAATTAAACGTGAATTCGAAATCATTGAATTTGATGCTGAAAATATCCTGAATATAGGAATTTCTCTTTTGGGAATGGTAGGTATATATCTCAAAGTAGAAAAAAAGAATAAACTGCGATTGCAAGGATTAGATATTTCTGCTATTATCAATGTTCATTTGATTTGATTTGGTTTACTATTAATTCTGTACATCATATTACATGTATGTTTGACTATTGTGTCTTCTTTATTTCAGTTCTTAACTGAGGCAGTAAACATTCTTAAAAAAAAGCACCGATATGAGCACAAAATTAAAATACAGAATTATTTTATATCTTGATAATTCCTCTGTTTTAATCATAATGAATATTTAGAACCACAACCACCCAACTTTGGGAGGGCAAAACTTCCCCGATATTAAGAAAGAAACAAACAATACTACCACCAGACGCGTATTTGTTCTTTGCGAGTTTGTTTTGTGAATAACTTCTTTCTCCAAGCGTCTGTCTGTATGTTACCCTATGAATTGAATCAAGCGCTGCCACGCGGAGGAATTCGTAACTATTACAGAAGCTGACGATACACCAGTTGCTGAACGAGCTGCAACTGCAAACAGGTACCCCATGTTAAGAGATAGGCGCTCGCCGCTATATGCTTAACGTTACTGCTTCCAGTGTCAACGCTCGCTGCAACTGGAAATGTAAATCTCTCTCTTTCTTTCAGTTTTTTTAATTCAATTTTTTAGAAATGCATCAATACTGTCTTGCGCTCAAGAGCAAAGGTTTATTTTTTACTAATACACTACTTTAATACCTAAAAATATCTTTAGTATTAACAAAATATCCGGTTGCACAATCATGCAACATATAGTACCAGCAGCCACTTTTATATATATATATATATATATATATATATATATATATATATATATATATATATATAAAATTTAACATAGGGTGCCTTACAAGTGTAGAGAAAAACCGGCTGACGCGATTGGAAAAATTCCAACGATTTAGATTGAAATCCACATATTTTCAACAACTCCCCTCTCTTTCAATTTCTTCGTATTTTTACCCATAAAAGAACTGGCCTATGGCCCTGGACTTTTGATACACTCGGTACGATATACTAATTATAGATGTCTATTATTATATTCTAAAATTGAATAATACGATCGCTTATACAGAACGAATTTATGACTATTAATGTAAATGTCTTGGCGGGTGAAGTATAAAACTGATACCTATGTTTCACATCCAGGCAGGGATGGCAAAAACCATGGTTTTTATTATTGAAAAACAAAAAAACAAACAAAAAAATGGGTTTAAACCTGTTTTTCTTTTTTGGTTTAAACCAGGTTTTTTTGGGTTCAAATAATTTGCTCTATGTGTTTATGTCACATACGGACAGAAGTAAGTTTGTTTCGCCTTGGTGTATGCAACAAACGGGTTATGCTGAAAGGGGTCACATAAGTTTAAAGCGGAATACAAACCGCTTCTCGGCTTACATCCGAGAGAAATTGCTCTCCATTTGAATTCGAAACCGGGACTAATTAGGCACAAATGCGATACATCTGCCGGCTCACTCACGAAGAACTCCTGATAAAAATACGTTGTACTGATCTTTACATAGCTGTTAATATAATTGTCAAGAGTCATTTCAGAAGGACAAAAAGATAAACAGTTGCACAAGTGAAACCATTGCACAGAATTACATATGGACAATTTAAAAATACTGGAGAGTACAGAAGAACCAATTTGATTCACTACGAGTTTTATTAGTCGAAGTTAAAGAAATACGACGACTTAATTTGCATAGCAGTAAGAAAAGTGAATAAAGATACTCGAGTCCACTTTGCCTCTGACCCATTTATACATAAATAGATACTTCTGATTTCAATAAATGCCTCTCGTGGGATTTGTATGTCCCTCCCCCCCCCCCCCCACAAAAAAAGAATGGCATTTCGATGTATTTTATCAATAGTAAACATTATTAAAACGAAACAATATTTAGAATTTTTTTTTCGATTGCAACTGCATAACAATAATAATAAACTATAAAAAATCACAAAAGAAACATTCATAAACTTATATAAAAAAAAAACAAAAGTTGCTTTTGTAATATAATCTCTTTGAGTAATGAATGGGGAATTTAGGTCTGAATATAATACGAATAATATACGGGAGTGAAACGTGATAACCTACAAATGTGTGTTCATCAAGAGTTTACGAACACACACACACTTTTATGAACATTTTTCGTTATTTGGTTTAAACCAAGATTTAAACCAGCCAACCCTGTTTCTAGGTCACTTTAAATTAAGAAATTTTGGTTCTCCTTCAAATACTATTATCTAAAATTTTATCCTGAGTCTTAGGAAACCAAAATGTTATATCATATCATATACAATAATAAAATACAATTACTCAAGAAAATACCTTAAAATAAAAGTTATCGTCGTATAAAGGTACAGAATAGTAAAAATTGATTTGTCTTTAGAATTATGAAAAGCCCAAACCTTTAGATCGTGACAGGCAATTGATCGATACTGGCCTGACCACAGAGCTCGAATCACAGCTGCAACTTCCTCAGCAACCTCCCCATGTGACACCTTGTTGTTACGATTCAAATCATTCCTGAAAGAGATGAAATTATGATACAAAGTACATATATTTCTTTTTTTACTTTTGGACCTAAATTACTTACATACGTAACAACACTTGATACCTAAGGTGATTTCTACAGGGAAAACTAAATATCCAAATCTCGATATACAAAACTAAATATCTAAGCAAAACAGCTTAGAAGTTTCTATATTATAATCACACAAATCAAACTACTACTTCTAGCAAAATTTTTAGATAATAGAATGGAAGGTGTTTCAAAGTAGGAAAACCTCGTCTAGTTCTTTACCTGGTGTATGGTTCCTAATATAGAGGCTACATCACCTCTTTGCATTGCCATTCTTATTCTTTGAATTAGGAAGGTGCTTGCTCTATAAGCATCGGACAAATGTGCGATGCGTTTACCTACTTCCTTTATAAAGCTGAAGATTATTTCCCCCAACGATCCACTGGATTCAATGGAAATCATTACAAATTAGTACTTCTCCGTTAGGTTATCGCATTTTCTTCATTTTTCTGTTTCTTTTCAACTGGCTACATTACCCGCTTGAAGTGAGGAGAAAGGAAGTTAGGAAAGGGTGAAAGTGTCTGTCTCCTAGGGCCCTAAAGAACCTCCACGTGGACATATAGTATCTATATACGCGCCTTCTATTCCTAGTGGGAGCTCATTTGGTCCGAATCTCATGTTAAGCTAGGTTTACGTTTCATATAGCCTGTGTTAAAAGAGGTGCTAAACTCCAACTCAATCAATCAGAGCTCTGACGATCGGTGCGACTACTTTGAAACATAACAAAAATAATATTACATAATCAAGAACAGAAAAAATAGTTTATAATTACATAATTACCTGATGATACACAAGATTGTTCGCTTAATATTCGATCATTTTTGACCGGTAGGCCTACTCATCTTAAGAAATACTGCGCCGCCACCACCGACCATACTCTATTTGACCCCCAGCACTGTAGAATATTAAACGACATCGCAGTTTTCACTGCAGCAAGCTCCGATGCAGAACAGGAATGAGAATTCTGTTCCACTCCTTCCTGCACGCATTCCATAGACCAACCAAGATGCGCGGGCCGCGATGTTGAAGACGTCGTTTCAACAGTACAAATGCGCGAAAATCCATTGGACTAGCATCTGGACTTTTCACAAGAATGTCTTCAAACAGAATGACACGAATTCCTAATTTCTCTGCAATTTCCTGTTGAAAACGTAGTGATGTTCTGGCAGTATGGCTCCTAGCCCTGTCCATATGAATCATCACCTGGTTCGCGTCCATTCCATTCCATACAATTATGGGATGTCTCTCCGACAGATAGATGTCAGAATGGATTCTTGGAAGTATCTTGTATTCACCTTCACGGTTTTGTCCACCTTGCATATCAGCAACTTATTCTCATATCTGAGTCCCGTAACAACCATAAAGCCACGAAGGAAACTCCCTGCACTCACGAACAAAGTTGCTGCGCCCCTTGCCGTTAATGTCACGGTATGTGATTGCTCGAAATGTCACCACTAGCAATGAGATGGACATATGACTTATCCATTGTGACAACTTTCTTTCATTTGGAACCCGCCAGGTACTTTTCATAGTTGCCTGTAGTTCGTCTTAACTCGGGTGGGACATTCTGTTGAAAAAGTGTAAAGAGCTTTTTCAGGTCAGCCATCCTGAATAAGGTTCTCCTCATTCGCACCAGGCAAATGCCGGGGTGGTACCTAACATAGGTCCCAGGGCGCTTCCTTCCTTTCCCAACCCTTTTTTTCCTTCCCTTTCCCCGGACAGTGTGCTCGCCGTGGGACGTCATTCCTCAAAACTTGACGGGCTAACATGGTCATTGATGCCTTCAGCCCAAAAATCTAAAGCCTAAATTGTCTTACATTCGGCAATGTGACGTAGTAGCAGGGTGTACACGGGTCTTCCGCACACACTTCGACCTAAGGCAATTGCGAATTGTTTTGATCACAGTCGACGGTGCGAGGTGGAATCTGTGGCCCATATCATGTTGCGTAGGGGAATTTTCTTGGTACATCAATCGATACATCCTCGTTAGCATTACGGGTATCACTTTGTTTGCAGCCCTTCTCCTGGTAGTTTTTGTGGGTGAGTGTTTCGCAAGGGGAGCCTATTGTGTGTAAGAGGTCACAATAGCTTTCACAGTAGTTACTCCGAGTGTTAACCCATGCTCCCGATACTGTTTCACAATGCGTACGTACGAAAACTTAGCAAGGAAACGGGCTAATACGTAACCCTCCCAATACTTGTTGATTTTCGATGTTATTTGATAACACTCACTGCAAAATTCATGCACCTACAACGTCAGACACAACATTGCTTCCGCAGCAAAGCCATAGTTCCAGCATGATACGCCAGGTGGCAGCACCGGATCGAAAATGATCGAATATACAGCGAATAAGTTTCTGTATAACGCTAGTTTAAGAATCCGGAATACAAAGTTTTCTAGAAAGAATACTGGAACATCTCAAGAGTATTTTGTCTGTTACTAAAAGCAGTACTTCATACGGGATTCAAATTTACTCAATAGTAAGGGAATAGAATGGCTTAGACTATAGGATAAATAGAAGTGTCTGAAAACATCAATAAAGAATGAATAGTACGAAATTTTCTTTTACGTATTGATTTTTGTTTATATAATTATGGACAACTTTCTACTCATGACGAGATATAATCAAAGTGCTTGGTTAGGTTGAGATGAAGTTCGATAAGGATTCTGAAACATTTAAGTCCGATCCTGCTTTACCGTGCACTTTCAGTACAAACATGACAATGGAAAAAATGCTGTGGTCTCCTTGTTCTTCAAGGTTTAAGAAAGAATGCTCTACAAATAAGGTAAGAAAACTCTCACATCAAGTTCTAATCTATGCTTTTGTTAAACATCTAATAGTTTTGTTAAACATCTAATAGTATTTAACAATAGAGAAATATTGTAAATATTAAAATCTAAAGATTTAGATAAACATGCTGGCATATTTGGTAGTTCATGACAATTACAGTTTAAACAAATATAGTAAAAGACAAAAACAAGCTTTTCTCAATATTCAATACTGTGAACAAATAATTGCTTTGATTAATTCCTTACACGATTACTATCCATCAGACGATGCCTAATTTGGAGAAAAATAGCAATAATGTATACAGTAAAACTGAGTCTTCTTTCTTTTTTTCCCCCCGAATGAACACAAGTAACTCTGATTCTGAACAAAATGGTGCGACGGCAATAGCTGCAGGGCTTATAGATGTGTAGTAGTAGTACTAATAGTAGTAGTTGCTATTTTAAACAGTGTTTCATGTGGAATCAAGAATGATTTTACCTATAGTTTATTTCTGATTCTTCTGCCTGTTCCTTAAAATACCTAGAGATATATTCCATGTGAACCTAAAATGTCATATAGTATAACCTGAACTTACGAATGGTGAATACCACTTTGCTGTATTAAATGATCATAAGCAACTACTCCAGCACAATACCCTAGATATGTAAGCGAATAATCAACACATTGTATGAATTCAACCATTCCTGGGAAGTCATTTCCTTAAGTTAAGCAGTGTCACTTCCTTAAGTTAAGCACACCTGTACAAATATGTCCAAATTCGCGAGCCCGGCTCTGGGGCTCAATTGAGAGCCAGCCACTATGAGCACTAGCCCTATAAGTGGACAGCGAGCAACAAGAAATTATTCCGAGCGAGCTCGAGCTCCAATAAAGTTTGAGCGGGAGCAATGAGCTCGAGACCTCAGAAAGCACAAGCCTAATGAGATTAGTAAGTGTAAGATAAAGCTTGCGTGAGGCTTATTGAAGATAGTGAGCCCAAGATCAACACAGTGCAAGTCTGAGCAAGCAACAGCCTCACTAAAATTAGGGAGCGCGATACTTAATGATACAGTGGCGTGGGAACCTGGGTTCGATTCCCGGCGGGAGCTCATGTGGTTCGGATGAAACGTTAATCAGTAGGTCCACGTCTCATATAGCCTCGTTGCTGAACAGGACGTTCAACTCGAAATCAATCAATCAACCAATAATACAAAGAGCCTGAGCCCGATTGAACTCCGATAGCAAAATGGCTACCTCTGATCCAAACGCTGCAGCTCTCCACTAAATTGTCTTTTGATGTACGATTTATCGAGTTTAATATAGTTTATAAAATGTAATTGTCTTCTCCCACATCTATGTTTTCCTTCCATCATACACTTTATCACGTTTCTACGAGTAACGTTTATCGTTTCAGCAATCTCCAATATTCTTCATTCTTCTTCACTTCACATTTCGAACACTTCCAGTTGTTTCTCGTAGTTTCCTAGTATTTCTGCTCTTCACAGTATCACAAAGTGCACTTTTCTTCCTTAGATCTTCACTAATGAACTATCTAAATTAGAGGAAGGGGGATAGTAGATCCATGGTAGAGAGCTCAGCTCTGGTAGGAGAAGCCCCTGGTTAGATTCCAGGCCATGTACGTTTGTGGTTGATAACATAGTGTTCATGGGTTTTCTCGAGGTTCTCCCATTTCCTTCCACATTCTCATCTCATCAATTCTTTCACAATCATATACTTCCATTAATCACTCGTCTCCATTTGCTTACAAGGAATAACCGTGGACATAAAACTAGATATTTCATTACATATCATTACTTAATATACTAATTCCCTCCTGCTTCTGCAGTTAATCCAATCATGATCATTTTCATCCATTCCTTCTTACTACTTATTCCATACATTTCATGCATTTTCCTTACACGTTCGAACACCTTATTAATTTGTGACTCAGAATTCGATTTAAATATGAAGGTCTCTTGAAGATTCAAATAATAGCATATGCAACCCTCGAAGAAATTTGCCCCCCAATTTAATGGGAAATCACTATCACTATATCGATACGTAGAGGTATTTCTACTCGTAGAAAAATACAAATATACCAAAAATAACGACTCACCAATATTCACCTGTGCAGAAGTATTGGACCAATGGACTTGTGTTATTCACACACTGAATGATGGAGTTCATGTAACAGGTATTCCCAAGGTTCTTCAAGCCTGTTAACCCTTTGCCCTGAAATAAATAAATAAATAAAAAAATAAATAAATGAATCTTTGCAAAAATATACACTTCAATAATTATACCAACTAAAACTATTATATAGTTTTGTCCGTTTATTTTTTTCTATTCAGGTTATATCACTGTGTTTAGAAATGTATATACAAGGGATGGATAAAAAGTAATGGCACAATTGTTATAATTTACAAATGACTGTATTAGAAGGGAAAATACGTTCTACATTCCTTCAATGTAATCACCCCCCATGTCCACAACCTTCTGCCACACGTATGGAAGGCGCCGTACTCCGTCAGCACGTTGTTCTCTGGCTATGTCTCGCAGCGACCGCCCTACGGCATTGAGGATGGCCTGTCTGGTGTTGTATCGTTGTCCGCGAAGTGGTTGCTTCATCTTGGAAAACAGGTCATAATCGCACGGACTCATATCCGGCGAATATGGTGGATGTTCCAGAATCTCCCAGTTCCAGGCACGTAAAAGGTCCGTCACGGCGGTAGCTGTGTGACAGCGTGCATTGTCGTGCAAAATGATTGGGGTCCGTGCCAAAAGATCAGGTCCTTTTCTCCGAAGTGTGGGACGCAGATGGTGTTGCAAGAACGTGCAGTAATATGGCGCATTCACAGTCTGCCCTGCTGGTACAGCATGGTGCAGGATAACCCCTTGGACATCAAACGCCACTATCAACATCACCTTCACTCCTCCCTGACTAGGGCGCAGTCTTTGGCCGAGGGGAACCGGGATGCTTCCATTCGTTGGATTGGCGCTTCAAACATGGTTCGTAGGATCGATCCCAGGTTTCATCAATGGTAACGATCCTGCCCAAGAAATTGTCACCCTCCCTCTGGTGGCGGTCCAGCAATTCTTGTGCCAGTGCATATCGGTACCATTTCTGCACCTCGGTAATGACATGTGGAACCCAACGTGCTGCAATTTTGCGAAAACCCAGGATGTCGTTCAAAATGTGAAGCACAGTTTTATGGCACACCCCAACCTCTGCCGATAACTCACGCGCAGTCCACCGTCTATCCACGTCCACCAAGGATGCAAGGAGCTGAATTGTCATGTTGTCCACTGGAGGTCGTCCAGAACGTTGGCGGTCTTCCACGTTCTGTCTGTCTTCACGAAACACTTTTAACCCATCGAGCTACGGTGCGGTATGGCAACGCTGCATCACCACAGGCTTCCCGCAGTCCCTGAAAACATTCTCGTGCACTACGTGCCACTTCAATTTTGATCCACGAACGCTGTTCATGTTTAGTGAACATTGTGTTTATAGCGTTTCCACTCGCGATACCAATTTGACGCCACTGCTCTCGTTGACTGACTGACTCAACAGCGTTCCCACTCACCTAAGTTCCTCAACTGAGATTGTCTTCTCCGGTGCTGCCACCTCGCGGTTCTCCGTCACTAGACTGGCGCGTGCCGGCAGGGTTGCCAGTACTTTTTATCCAACCTATGTATTATTGCTTACCTTAAAACAGAACTGATTACAGAATCAATTATATAGTGTAACGTTATCTTCGTATAACTTCTGTGTTAACATGTATGTCTTGTAATACTGCACTGGAGAATTATGAATTTATGTATCTATTCAAGTTTACACAGATTTCTTTACTGGTGGGAAATTAAAGCGATCTTTCATTTGCCGAATGGTTACTCTATCACTGAAGTAGCAGTAGCTGTAAGACGACCTGCTGTTTCTAATTCCTTAAGTATTTGGACACCTGAAGGTAATTACTTTTTCAGAGAAAAGAAGGATATTTTAATTGAAAATGTTTCTGCTCTAAAAGCTGTTTATTGAAATGTTTTGTTCCGACTACGTGCCCACTAAGCCAAATGTTACGTGTCACTGCATTTATAAATTACGAGCCTTCTTACTCAAAAAGCTAAACGGAAAATCATTAGATGCAGGTATATACAATCATTACATTAAATAAATCGATGAACACATACCACATTTCCGTATACAGCATAGAAGTTTCGTGATCTTAACGTCGGACCTTTAACACTAGTTGGTTTCACTGTTCTATCAAATTGTGGAGTTTTGAGTCTCACTCCAACTGAATCCATATCATCCATCTGAAAGTAAACAAGATTTTCATCTTTCATTTCCTAACAAAATCTAATCAGAAAATATAGTGTTCTTTCACCAAGTAGCATATATAAGAATCTATATATTTTGATTCCAATAAATAAATAAAAATAGCTACACGGGAGGTTTAGCTTTCTCGCTCAATATAATGACAATTTAATTACGGAAAAAAGCAATAGCAGTAATAATAATAATAATTAGGGATGAGCCGATTCCGATTCTTTGCGATACCGGATTCGATACCGATTTCGTTCGATTCCGACGGAAAAATAGTGAAAACTCTCAAAACCATGTATTTTTTATGATGGTTTGTTACGAAAACCCTGTTCAAATGCTTGTTTTTCTTAGAAATTTGAAATACAATCCAAACTTTTAGTTTTTAAGACTATTCAAGGCATAATACCGGTACTTTTCTTTTCATTCTAATTCCATATTTGCAGGTTTTGTACATTTCAGTTTCAATTTTTCATTGTTTTGAAAGAGTTTTTATTCATTTGCAATAGGCTAATAAAATGTTTTTGGAATCAAATGTGTTTTTATTACTTGTTTTACCCAAAATCCATATCGAGCCCGGAATCGAGAATCGTGAGTAAAATTTCAGAATTGAAATCGAGAAATTCTGGAATCGGATCATCCCAATAATAATAATAATAATAATAATAATAATAATAATAATAATAATAATAATAATAATAAAAGCAAATCCAGAGGAAACAAGAAATTCTAGATGTATTGAAACAGTCACTAATGACAATACACAGAAAATAATTTCAAAACCTTTTCTATATGAAGAATATAACAAATTTTCAAATGAACACTAATTAATAACATAAAATGAATAATAATGTACAATACGGCTTATACCATTTAGTCTTCCATAACACTTTGATAAACAATTCACATGCACATCACGTGAAAAATATATACCTTTTAATCAAATTATATCTTTCGATTTTTATTAAGTAATTATTACGTATTCTATTAAAAATTATCGCCTAATGTACAATTTCTACATACTAATAAAAATGTACATCCACCAGACAACGACACTATTTAAATTTCTAATTTAAAAAAATCAAGTTTTTGATTATAGAATAACATTAAGAAAGTAGCATAGGAAACACAAAGGGTCTTTCCTAGTAAGATAGTGAAATCGGCCCTTGATCCAAATTGGGTCGCTATTGACCTAAAACTACCTCAAAAAAATTTTTGACCCCCTACCCCCTCCCCTTACCGAATTATCGTATCATACATGTTCAAAATTGAATATTTTTTAATTTTGGTGGGGTGGTCGAAAAATTTTGAAAGTTTCACAGATTGTATTTAGATGTAAATGTTTATTTTTTTTTTCAAAACCATCGATGCGTATTTTCTTTATTTTTTTGCGTGTTGAAAATTTCAAAAAATTGTAGAAAAAATTTGGGAGGGGACACGTCATTGATTTTTGGGTTAAAAAAATTGTTATACCCTTAGGTACAACATATATTTTTTCGGGGCCTGAAAGTGATGGCAACATTGTCAAAACGAAATAAAAATGAAAATAAACTTTTTTTTCGCACAGTTTTCCCACCATTTTAAGGCCCCTTCAAACAATTCTTTGCCGAAGTTCACAATTTTCATTTCTCTTGCGTCCCTTCCGCCTCTGTCGTTCTTCGGCTGCTTTGATTGTGTCCATTTCGGAATAGAAACACCAAATATATCTCAGTAACAGTGCTTCCACTTCAAGCGACTCTTGCACAACAAAGTTACACAGCGCACGGTAGAGAGCGCTACCGATAGAGAGCGCCACTGTATGTGGCCAGTGAAGCAAGCACTGATAGATACCAGGAGCCGATGCGAGGTGTGTGTAACTTCGTTGTGCAAGAGTCGGCTGCAGTGGAAGCACTGTTACGGAGATATATTTGGTGTTTCTATTCCGAAATGGCACAATCGAAGCAGCCGAAGAACGACAAATCATCAGAAGGGACGCAAGAGAAATGAAAATTGTGAACTCTGGCAAAGAATTGTTTGAAAGGGCCCTCAGTGAGAAAACTGTGCGAAAAACATGTTTGTTTTCAGTTTTATTTCTTTTTGACAATGTTGACATCACTTTCAGGCCCCGAAAAAAATATATGTTGTACCTAAGGGTATAACAAATTTTTTAAGCCTAAAATAAGCGACGTGTCCCCCGCCCCCAATTTTTTCTACATTTTTTTGAAATTTTCAAAATAAAGAAAATACGCATCGATGGTTTCGAAAAAAATTACACATTTACATCTAGATAGTATCTACAATCTGTGAAACTTTCAAAATTTTTCGACCACCCCCACCAAAATTTAAAAAAATATTCAATTTTGAGCATGTATGATACGATAATTCGGTAAGGGGAGGGGGTCAAAATTTTTTTGAGGCAGTTTTAGGTCAAGGGTAATCTTTTAGGTCAACAGTGACCTAATTTGGATCAAGGGCCGATTTCACTATCTTACTAGGAAAGACCCTTTGTCTAATGGAGTACACAATTTTTGCTCTCTATTTTCTCTTTAAGTTATAAAATACGATAACCTAAAGACACAAAATGAATATATACACTTCTGATCTTCAGGAATTAGTGCAATATACACTAATATAAATGACTATAACTCTCAATGCATATAATATTTAACCCTTTTAACGAGTATGTGCCATACGCTGATACATGCACATATACCATCTATTAAAATGTTCTAGAAATTATGTGATTGCTTTAAAGTTTTTTTTTTTTTTTTTTCCCTCATTTCTTGGGAATGTTAGTCAATAATCT
The DNA here is from genome assembly GCF_964235325.1 of Thermobia domestica. Classification (NCBI taxonomy): domain Eukaryota; kingdom Metazoa; phylum Arthropoda; class Insecta; order Zygentoma; family Lepismatidae; genus Thermobia; species Thermobia domestica. The sequence continues at coordinate 98,061,327 of NC_137466.1, read as the reverse complement.
GAAATGCATTGCTGCAAGTGGTGGACAAAAATAGAGTGATTACTTGAAGTTTAGCCTGGAAACACAGTCACATGTTTTGTAAGAGGGTGGCAATATATTATCATCTTTTGGTTAGCAACAGAAGGGAGGAAAAATGGATTTTCATCATTGTATCGGTATCTGAGCTCATGCACAAATATTGAAAAATGGACACTGTGGTTTCCCACTTCTTCAATTTTCCTCCCCACATTCATAAAGTTTTTGTTCTACGTTTGTATCTGCTTCGAACGAGAATTGCTTTTCGGTGGCAGTGTGTGTGTGTTTGAGCAGGTGCTGTTTGTGTTATTTATATAAGTGAAAGATAATTGTGTGCGTTACTTTGAATGTTCGTAGGAATAGTGATGCAGCAGTTGCTACGTGTATGAAGGTCTATGTTTCATCTGTTATATGCCCTATGAAATCTGTATTGTCAAACAGGATAGGAAATATTCTTTTCCCTTCAGACCTTTTCAAATATGGCAATGAAATCTGGCACACACATTACCTATACTCCATAGTATTTTCTAATGTACATTATACTCGCGTAGTCTTTGCTGGGGCCACGCCAGAGAGCACAAAATTTCCCAAAAGATTTTTTTTTTTTTTTTCGAGAGGGGGAGAATTTATCGAGTTATCCCAGTTTCCTTGTCAACGTACACTAAACACGCATGTGCATGGTACCATTTAAAACTCTGTTTCATTCTGAAGAAAATTATGCACGAACTATGTTGGTCGTATGAATAGTAATGAAGCAGTAGCTACGTAACTGAAAATCTAACATTTCCTTTAAAAAACACTACACGTTAAAAGGATTAACAGAAATGTTCAATCATGAAAAGCTGAATAATCATACCTGAGCAATATTTGGAGAAGAATGGGACCTCGTCATTCCGGAACTCGAATCAGCCGAGTCAGTTCGTAATTTAATTTGGTAAATGCCTTCACCTGAAACCATAAATGGACATTGTATAAACAGTTATTTCGATTTTTTGTTTATATGAACACCTAAAATCTTTCACAGTAAGAACAATATTTAAAAGAAAAAGATTTTCGAGTTACACAGTAATGAATCGAAGTAAAACAGAAATGCAAAATCATCAAATGGGATGTCACAAACTGAAAAAAAACCTTGACCACAATGATTTCGTGAAAATTAGTTACAGAAAATTAATACATAATAAAAACCACAAAATATGTTTAGCATTCTTTCGTTAAAAAAATCTTTGTGTGTGCATCAAATGTTACCCAAAAAAGCAGTCAATCCTTCAGTTTCTCTAGAGGTTTCCAGCAATTAATACTACGAGATGTGGATCTATAGTTTAACGTACGACCCGAAGCACAAAATCTTGTAATATTGAATTTTAATTTCTTTAATTGAGCGCCTCATGGACAATTTTCATTCTCTTCTTCAAAACGAAAATCTTCAGCTAACGTATTATAGAAAATCTCTTGTAAGAAGAAAGTATTCTTTTATACGCAGTAGGACCCAGTGCCATACTGACTTTCCGTGATCATAAATACACACGCACTGTAATGACAGTATCTGTCAGATAGATTATGTCCTTCACATCTTTCCATCACAATGTACACATACAGAATATACAGCATAAGTCGTGTTAGCAGATACCGGTTGCCAAGAGAACTTTGACTCCGAGATTTGTATGTTATTATTTTCATTAGAAAACAACAGCTTCAGCTTGTTCTACTTTCAAGTGACGACTTTTCCTTCAATATTCGTTTTATAATAATAAATTGCTTTGTTTTGCTCAACGATTAACTTATTTTTTAATTATAGTATACAATAGGCAAAGCTGGTACAATGGAGAATATAACATAAAGGCAATTGTAATTACTTAGTTCTGTTCCGTCCTTTTAAGGAAATGAAGTCAGTTTCTAGTTTTATCTTTCTCAATATATGATTTTTTTCTTTAATTTTCAAGTCAATTTGTACTCTCAATAGTTGCTAAATCCAAGATTTTATATACTCTCAGATATACTTTGCTTCATGAACTTAATTATTAGTTAAGATCCGCAGCTTAGTAGCTTCACTTCTATTTCTGTAGAAGGCATTTTCTATTTCTTACGCTTTGTTGACTAGTGTATACTACTGAATTCTTTTTTGCTGCGGCGTGCAACAATCTTCTGTTGTTTATAAATACTATATTGTAAATGAAATGAGTACTCCTTTTATCTTTTCCAAATTCTGAATTATCTTTATTTATTTATTATACAAAACAGTATTTCATGTTCAAGGTGATGCTTTCTACATGGTTATTGTATATGCTAGATAACAAGATCCTTATTGCTCTTTTATTAAAATTTAAAATTTTATTATTTGCTTTACTTTTTGCACAATTTTCTAATGAAAGGCGCTGTAATTTTTTTATTTTCTGCTCTTCCATCCATTACAGTATTTTAAATACACATATTCTTCTGGTGATCTCATGAATAAGAAATCCATATTTTCCAGTCTCTTCTTCTCCTTTTTTTCCCATCTTTTCAGATGCCAACTTGTATACAACATTTTAGTGCAATTTTATAACGGACTGAGAACATCTACAAAAATAGTGAAAGTTAAGAAAGTAAGTCAAACAGTAAAATATTGAAAATAAATACAAGCCACCTAGTTCCTTAGATCTAGGTGGTTTGCATTTATTTTTAACATTTTACTGTTTGCCCTACTTTCTTTATTTATGGGTATTGTTAGCTGAAAATGCATGTAGACAGTCCAACAAAATTCCGAATAAATAAACTGACACTTCTACAGAATTACAAAGGAAAATGTACCATATAATTAGATAATAGGAAACTAATGGAAACAAATTAAATAAAAACTGCTTTCACAGTAAATTGTACTCACTAAAATTGATTTCTTTGTTACCTTATATAAAAAGCAGAATGTTTGTTTGATTGTATGTTTGTCCCATATACCTAATTATCCACATCGCTGAACTGTTTAAAATGAATTTTTGAGAACAGTTAACAATTGGGTCAATTTTTAGTCATCAACATATTACATTGATTAAAATGAGTATACAATGAGGGCAGAGGGAGAGGTTTTAAAAATATGCCTAAAGTAGACCATACGAACTCTTCAAGTTAAACTCTTATAAACTCCTGATGAAGAGTAAGTTGATACGGTCCCATTGAAAATTCTGATTTTAAAGAAGAGAAAGTGGACTATTTCTGTAACATTTTAATTTCCCAATACGTTCGGTACACAAATACATATCGTTGAACCATTTAAAATGAATTCTTGAAAACAGTTTACACTTGGAACGACCTTAGTTTTTATTATGTTACTTTGATTAAAATAAGCATCTTAAAGGAAGAAGTTTCAAAAATGTCAAAAATAAAGTATCTCAAGGATCCCGCTAGTTACGCGGATGAAACTCGATATATAAACTTCTTATTTAAAGTAAGCCCTTACATGTCCCATTTTCGAAAATTAATTTTAGTTTCTCACTTTGTATTCATAAAATGACAAAAGAAATGAGACGTTTGAACTGTTTAAAATGAATTTTTGATCGTAGCACTTCGGTTGGTCTGGATTTTGAACTTTTTACAAAGAATAACGACTGCTCCGCTTTAAACAAATTTTATGAACAGGTATATACGAAGCACCTGGGTTGAGCTTGGCTTTTGTCGTTTCATTTCAATTCAAATACGTGTCCTAAGGAAGGAAAAGGGGTTTATGTTTTAAATATTTTCCATAGTACTACGCCTTTCATGCGAAGAACGGATATTTTAGTTAGTACGGTATAAATATAAAAAAAAGGATTAATTTGCTGGAAATTTCTCTCAAGCTTTCATTAGAACAGAGCTGAACGATACGAAACAGTCTATTTTTATTTTTTTAAATTGTACTTTGAATATATTTAAAATTATGTGGTTAAAATTATACTTTCTTCCTTTGATATTGGGGGGAGGTAAGTGGGGATACAAGTGAATGGCGTTTCCCATTCTGTCAAATTGGAATCAAAACCAAGTGTTTAACCTATCAATCTTCCTTAGTTTTCTTATGCAATCTGAAAACAACTTTGAAAAATATCAACGCCAGAAGAGAAATATAAACCACAGTTTCCCATGCATCCGATCTAGAACTTCCATCTTCCATGCATCAAAATTTGCTTTCAAGGCCCTTACCTATCCTCTCAGTCTCCTGTCGATGTCTGCTTTCTTCCAATTCCTTTCTTTTTAGCTTTTCTTGTCTTTCTTTTTGTATTCTCCTGTAAATATATGGAAAATTACAATACCAATGACAAGCAGTATGATTAAAAAATATTTACGTGTGTTAAAATACGAAAGTCAAGTAACATTACAATACTGATTACAAAGGAAGTTATTTTAAAACATTAATTCAGTATGATCGAATTTATAGTATGCTCAAGTTCACAATTCCAAAAAAAAAATAAACAACTAGGAGAAGCTTTAGGAGACAACATCTTAAATTCTATCAAATATTCTTTTTGTGTACCTGTAAGGTTTTCAAGTCACATTCCTTGCAAGAAAACTTGAATTTGGAGGTACACAGGAATCGCTAACTCAAAACTGACAAAATACAAAACATTATAGTTTGTCTCTAGTATACAAAACAAAAGCAAAAATCAAAAACCAATAAAAATATTAATCTACAGAAAACATGGTATGATAAAAATTAGTCACGTATCCTCATTTCTAGTTCGCCCCATCCTACGAATTATTAGAAACTAAAACATCAAGAGAAATTATATTACTATATGAAAATTTTAAATTCATTGGTAACACCTACTGGACGATATTCAACAACTATAAGGTAACCAAAGAAGTTCTTTCCATTCTACAGTGATAAACAAAGAGTAATACAGTGGACGATGCATACCTTTAAGTTTCGAAGTAATCTCCATCAGCATCTTACCAACGTTCCTGCACCTGCTCAATATTCTGATGATAAAACTCGGCGGTCGTGGACGCAAAGAATTCGTGTTCTGCAAATCTCCCTCATTTGTGAAGGGTGGTTGTCAAGGGAATGAAACAGATGGTAATCGATTGGCGCAAAGTCCGGTCAATATGGTGCATGGCACATCTCCAGCCAAGTTGCTGAAGAGTTCCCGGGTCCTCTTTGCTACACGTGGCTTGGCATTGTCGTGCATCGTTAGCACACCCTTGCGTTTTACCAATGACGGCTCCTCCTATCGCAATGCATATTGCACCCTTTGCAACGGCTCAGAGTAAAGGTCAGTAGTGATGGTCTAGACAAGGTTGAAAGAGCTTGTACTGCACCACTTGCCAATAATACCAATACCAGCATACAGACAGCATAACCTTTCGTGAGTGCAGAGGTGGTCTTGAGGTGT